>NW_027451286.1:0-29256 GCF_964194025.1 Convolutriloba macropyga | reverse complement strand
GTGCATTTTTCTGCAACTTCCTCACCTAAAGCGAGCGCTTGGCTTCCTAATTAAGCACGTTCAACGCATTTTATACATAATTTTCGCACCTATCAATTTGAGCAGTTTCCCTCCCTACAAACTTTTAGCCGTCCAAAAAATACTGAATACCAGCACATCATAAAGACTAGTTTTTTCAGTTATGATGGTTTGCATAAAAAGTAGCTTATATCAGTATATTTTTAATAGGTTTTAGAATCAAAACAGCATTTTTTTTTTCAATAATGAGATATTCAAACAAGGAGGCTCGGTAATGTGCTTACGCACATAATGCTCCCACTCTGCTCATCCACATTCTCGATTTAATTGGCTACCAAATGATGAAGAGATAGAAAAATTCCAAAAACAATCATATCGTTCAACAAACCACTTATGAAATAAACTAATGGCATATTGGAGGGCCCATAAAACTTATTGTTATTAGCTCTACTAGACAAGACAATAACAAAAATCAGATAACCCACTTTAATTGCTACCAAATCTTGATGCTTACTTTGAAACTTAAACAAAGGAAATTACCTGATACCTAACAAAAAAAATATTGGACTTGTCTTCAATCGACGGGGTAACAGATCGACAAAAAGCAAAGAGGTGCGAAGTTCAAAAAACGTTTCCATTTTTGAAAACGTATCTACATCGTCCATCGTCCATAGGAAGTAATTTAGAACTGTCATGATCCAGGGCACGTCATACGACTACAGAAAGAAAGACAAACACCAGCAAAATTTCGAGAAGCCAATTGTAACACCTCGAGAAGCCAATTGGAACTCTTATAAATGACTCTAATCCTTGAGACTATAAAATAACAACAGATATGCAGAAGCTAAATTCTCAAAACAATTTTACGACACCACTGTATTCAACGCACTATCTTTATAAAATTTCGCCTGCAAGAATTTCAAATCATCTTTTTCCTCTCATCCGAACATCAAGGGCTCTTTTTTATATAAAACGAACGGAGAAATGACAACCAAAGGAAACCAAAAAATAAACAGAAAAGAGATCTCAAAAATTTTTTCACGAAATTATGTGGTCGAAGTCATCAGTCACAACATATAACTAACAGAGAGAAAACGGTTGAATCTACAAAAGTATTTGAATCGTCTAATTAGTGAGATTGAGTTACATTATGGCGAAGAGCCGAAAGAAGACAGTTGGGAAATTTTTCTTTTAAATTAATTTGAGAGTCATTAAAACAAATGCTACAAAATGAAACCTTTAAATAGGTTTAGCTATACGTTCTGGTGAAACCATTGAGACATATTATTATCATTTATATGTTGCACAGCGACAAAATGAAAGACAAATATAGTCAAAAAGAAAAAATCTACTAAAATTTGATAGAGAAGTGTGTCTCAGCACAACAGCATCAACTATTCAGCAAAAACAACTAACATATTCACATTTGTCCTTTTCAACGCTGTCCACTATCCCATATATGCTTTCCCTTAATTGGTCCTGCCACTAAAATTGCAATTAGGGACAGGGAAACAAAAGGAACCCATAAAATGTGGAACTAAGATTAAAATTTTTTTAAAAAAAATCGTAGTGTCAAAACCAAGAAAACATTAGTTAAGTATGAAACCGTTATTTTTTTTGCACTGAGACTTTCGCTGAACTTTGGAGAAATAAGAAAAATTAGTGGCAAAGCTGAAAAATCAACAACATTTTAAAATAAAATATATTCAAAGTCATAAGAGACAATAGGTAACAACTGAAAGCATTGTCCAGATTCGGTTATACCTCATATTGTAGCCAATTAGATCTTTGATTGGGGAAACTGAGTCATTGGACTATCAAATTTATGACAAATGGAAGCAAAATACAAGATTTCCAAAAACTTTTACGAAAACAAATTTGTCAAGCCATAAAACCATGGGGTTAACTCAGAAACCAAAAGATATGTTTGTTAGGCCTCATTTTCTGTAATTAGGGTCAGTTATTTATTGAGCCCTGAATCGAAATTCTTGCTTGTAATTTACTTAAAATCTTTAAAGGCGGAAAAAAATGCCGAGGGCCGCTAAAATCTAATTTTTCTGCCGTAAGGCTCCCTTGTGAGATCAAGATTGGTCCTGGTATTGCTGCATGTCTAAAAAAACTTCATTGTCCAAATGTTCGCGAATAAGACCACATTTTGAATAAATTTTTCATTATATCAAAAATCTTTTAACTCCTGAAATCAGTGGGAGTATAGCTAGCTCTCTGATCTTATGAAAAAAATAACCGCAGTTTTACCGTGTTCATTTCCGGCAAATTAAAAGAAAGCGGCTGAAAAAATAAATTAGGTCCCAATTTTAACGAAAACAGTTTGAATTTTGAGATATTTAGCGTAAATTCTAGCCAAAAAAAAACTCGGCTCGAACAGTTGAGCATCCCTCCTCTATCTTTAAATATAAACCCAATCCTACTACTGTTAACAATTTCATATTTTGCGAAATTTACGGAAATTTGTTAAAAAATTGCTGAATTTTTGTCAGGAAAAAGTGGAAGATATATAAGATAAGCTCTGAAAAGTGCTGAAAATAGATGAAGAATAGGTTGAAATTTTGTTAGAATTGTGCTGAAAATGTGGACAATTTTTGAGAAAATTGTTGAAAAAAAGTAAGATAAATTATAAAAAATGATGAAATTGGGTGAGACAATTATAAAAATTACCTAACATGACTGCTAAAAAACCGAAATTGTGTACGAAACATGTACAAAAAGACTTATAAAACTTTGATCGGAATTTTCCACTGAAGGAATGAGCCGAATGTGCCAAAATAATGTTATTTAAAACGCGCACGCGCAAGTTTTAAAATGCCGAAAGTCGCGAGTGCCAGAACCTGACATGCCAGAAGTTCCTATAAACTTAGCCAGAAGTTGAAATGCCAGAAGTTCCTATATACTTAGCCAGAAGTTGAAACTTTTAAAAATTGACTCCAAAAAATCTAAAAGAAGTTTTTTATTTAAACTTTATTGTACAATTTTTAAATACAGCTCCAAATGAAAACACATTTCGTACAAAAACCTTGAAAATCGTTGTCCTCCATTATTTTCATTGTGTTATCGACACGTTGGTTGATATATATTTGAATCATCATTGCAATGTTGTAGAGAGTGCTTGGGTGATATACTTCCCCTTTAACTGTTCGAATTTCCTGAAAAGTTTTTATTTCCGTTTTTTGCCACTGTTTTTGGAGCATATAATTCTTACCCCTATCAGGATTCTGATTTTGTATTTTTCATTATGTAATGTTAATTGTGCTCTTACTGGTTTACAGGAGGATGAGAGTACTGATGGGTGGGGGTATCGGTGGTATTGCAAAAACGGCAAAAATTCCTGGGGGATGGAGAAAAAGAAAAAGTCCCTTGTATGAATTGACAAAGGTATTGGTCGGCTAGGTCAGGACTCCTCGTGAAAATCATATCCATAGATGTCCCAAAAAATTCTGGTCTTCCCTTTCTTAACTTGAATCCATCATTTCCACAGATTCTCCAACCATCGAATCATGTCACATGTTGTTTTTGCGAGAATTGAATTATCACCGGTCATTCTTTTTCAGGGACAATTGGCTCTTTTTTACATCCAACAGAAAAATCAAAGAAAAACGAAATTGGGAAATTGTTTTGTTCCTATAGTGCTTTGGAGAAAAAGAGCCATTTGTCGGCGAAGGTGAGTCGCATTTTCATCAATCGGAAGAGAACACCTATTTGGATTGTTTAATCGGTTAAAATCACTTCCGCAAAGCTTCCGACTGAACTTGCACAGTGCTTGTGAGTGACTTCAAGCAGAGTCACGTAACCATTACTGAAAGCTCAGAACTTGTGCAAGATCAGTGATGTCCAACACTGTGCATTATGCTTAAAAACGTGGTTCTTGAGAGCGGGGATCCAAACAGAGCATAGTTGGTAAACGTAGTGCGGTAAATGTGGTGGAGGTGCAGAAGCAAAGTAAGAAATTTGGGGAAACAATGAAAGACGGGTGAAAAATGTGCCCAAAGCTGACGAAAAGAAATTTTTTAAAATCGTCTTTAAAAATGAATGGCAAGAGCCAGCAAACCTATACAAATTATTTATAAATTTCAGCATAATGAGGGGATAATTGTGTAGGATTTGTCCGCTGACATTTAAATTTTTGAAGCTGACAAATAAATATAGATGAAGGATGAACGGAAAATTCTTTTTTTTATAGCAGTCTACCTATTTTTGCTCCTGAGTGCTCAAGCAAAAATATTGATATTGCTGAATCTTTGGAACCTGAAGATGACTTGTTTCTCAATCTGACCTTTATCTCTGGGATCTTCAAATACTCTCATCAATTTCTATCGTCTTTTTGTGTTTTGAGCTTCGCTATCGAAAGATATGTTTTTGTTTGCAAGCCAACTGCAGCTAGCTCACTTCTCAAGGGAAAACGAAGAGTTATTTTCTACTCATTTTCTATTACTGTGCCATTGCTAATTGTAATGGTGCCGTACACGATAGCTATGTCAATTAGGCAATCGGGGAAAAACGTCACTTTTTTCCGATAAATAACAACGATAATTCAAACGTTAAACGTTTTCCCTTAATGACATCAGAGTTAATTTTGCTTTCACGTCTCAAAAACGGATGGAGAATTAACAACAGCAATGATAAGTAAGATCACGTCTAGAGTTTAACCTGGCGAGTTTGAGTAAGATAAATGCTAATTTTACAGGTGAATTTATCTATCTAACTTAAATGGTGAATTTTCCTAACAACACCGCTTGCGAGCACTTTTCTACCGTGTTCACATCTAACGTATTGCATCAGAGGAAAATGCAAAATGTGTATCATCCAACATTCTCTATCGATCACAGACTCCGAAGACTTTATTCTCTTTTAAATAGAGCTTACACACTTTAGTCAGTTTGTTGGATAGATACACTATGTGTACACCATTGACTCCGGTGCTGTATATTATTACCACCGTTATCATATAACTTTATCGTAAGGGTCTTCCGGTTTCGGTCAGTTAGAGAGAATTAGGTAAGTATACTAGGTCAAAAATAACTAGTCCTAGCTCTATACCCCTTAAGGCTCTATAAGGAGCCCAACTAGCGTCGGCCTTAGGATTCTTTCGCACATTTCAAAGCAACCACTCAGTTTCTTACTTTTTTAGCAGGAATTGATTGGGTAAGATGTTTTATTATATGCTTATTGAATGCGTTTTTGATCTACGATAGAACATGATAGAAAAAAATCGCGAACTACATCTTATAGGTATCATATTCTATACCCTATTTCTAGTTCAGGCATGGACTTCATGAAAAGACATGTGATGTTAGGGTGTTGGTAAATACGCGGTCGAGGTTGCATTTAAAAGTTTTGGACATTTTTTTCTGAGGTAGAGCCAAAATTTTTTTCTTGAACCAAAGTGGGTTTTCCCAAAAAAACGCACTGAACCGAATTAAATACTTCAAACTACCCCAAGTTGAAGCGTACTTACTGCTCAAGTAAGTTTAAAATATTACGTTTTTGAAAAGCTATATATAAATTCTATAACTACCAGAATTTACTACCTTAAGTCGATGACAGTTCTAAAGGTCGACGCACACTAGAGGACAAAACTTTAGACATAGACAAAGTCAAGATTTTTGTTTTTAGCGAGCCACAGTCGAACGCAATAGCATTTTTATCACACTGAAATTAATGAAAGCAGTTTTAGTTCCGTAATGGAACATTCAATTAAATTCGGTCAATGTTGTTTCACCTCTTTTATCGTCCGGGATGATTCGCTAGTAGATTAAGGCAGACCCAAAGTGGGCTCCTTTTACAATCGTAAAGTATAAAAAGCTAGGGCTACTTTTTCTGCGCGCGAAGTAGGCTTATCTTTATCTCTTAGACTAACCGACTCGGTAAAACACTGAAGATATACTTCAATTATAACGATGTATAAAAGAGTTAACACCGGAGTCAGAGGTATACACATCGTGCAACTACTCTGATAGACTGACTAGAGTTAGTGGAGTTCTCTCTATATGAAAGAGAATAGTGTCTTCTCAGTCTGTGATTGGCTGGAGGTGTACATCCAGTATTTCTACTGCTACAAGATGCTTACGGTTTTCATCAGGATCATTGTTTTCTTTTCACTGAGCCTATCAAAGGATCATTATATGAACCATTATGCGTAGGGAAGAGAAATTTTAGACAATAATCTATGAAAGTTCGATGCCTCGATGTCTATCTCTGGAGCATCCTACAAATTTTGTGTTATCTCCTCGTTGTAATTGCAAATACATCACCAATTCATAATGAATATTATCTTTTCTGGCCACATCAATTTGCTGATGAACAGCAAGACGCTGTTCCTTGCTCCATCATGGTATTCTAAATGGGTGCTTTGTAATAGCAACAATACCATTTAGACTTTTATCTCGTACAAGAACTCAATCAAAATCTACTGATCCATTTGGAAATATTTCGCTTCTATAAGGTTATTCTGAATCATCCAACTTCCATGAATTTCCTATGATCTATCGATGCAACTTTTATACTAATATTTTTTGCTCAATCCATGAATTTTTAAAATTCTATAGATCTACGCTGATTCACCGATTGAAACCAATGGGAGCCCAACCCCGCTCAACATAATTCTTTACTCTATGGCATGTCTCTATAGGTTATATATTTGGTCACTTACTCATTTATAACCGCTTACGAAGTGACACTTTGACATTTCGCGACTTAATTGAGCTGCTAGCTATAAATGAAAAAAAATGCTTTATTAATGTTAGCTGAAAATTGTGTTAACTTCCTTGCTTTTGGCAACTGTTAAATTTAGCTGGGCCACAAGTTAGCAAAATTGTTTGCTTCAAAAATTCGTGACATGAACTAGAGGAAAAAATTCCAGCTCATTTAACACAGAATTGTGTATAACAACTTTTGTAAAATCTGTTAATAGCTGAAGTCTGCAGTAAAAATAGCGGTATATCTAAAATTAAGATTAATAGTCACCTAAACCCGAGTTTAAGTAATTTTTTCCAGTATTTTTTCTAGTGAATTATAGTATTATTTAGGAAGTGATATCCAAAGTGATGCCGTAATTATCGGCTGAATGGAATAATAGCCGTAAAAGAGACAGTAACCAATCAGATTTGAAAACGTAAAAATATTATTGCAACAATAACATGTTCCGTTGTAAAACTTTGTTGAGTTGAATTTAAGCCAATAAATTTTTAAGCCAATCAGATCACTTTAACTCGAATGAGCGCAAATATTCTGATTGCGGACATGGCCCTGCCTTATTGTCCCGTGGAACCTGTTATGAATCTATCACAGCCAAACTGCTGATCAACTTGCCCCGGTTGCTTTGAAAAACTCCGCTATATTTTAATTGATAATCATTGATAATCAAATGGTATTGGCAGTTGCAGCACTTTTAAAATCAATTCCAGTTTCGACACTCTTAGGCGTCGGCTCAGTGTTTCTTCAGCATGGTTTTACGTAGTCAGAATTATATAAAGTCCCATAGGCAGCTGAGTCATGACTGTGGCCTGCGAGGCATCACCAAATGCGTTAATTTCACGGGTAAGCCAGTTAGATAAATGTGGGCTCCACTAATGTTTGCTGAAAGATTTAATCAGCACTTAATCCTTCTAATTTTCCTACTTTTGACTTTTTGGGCTGGCTTGCACCTAAGCTATGATTCCGGACACCCTCCGAAGTACTTTTACTGGCAATTTCACACACCAAAACAACAGAAAATTTATGGGGTAAATTTTAAGGGTAACCACTGCGGGCAAATAGGTGATACGAGGGATTGTAAGGCTAAATATCGAATCAAAACAGTGAAAAAACATTTTTAGTAAAAACCGCTTGCATCAATTTTACAAAGCTTTGATCAATTCTGCTTGTCTTTTTTATGAGTTGTCATCTTATAGAGAATGCACAGGTTGTAACAAATTGTACGCTATCACACTATCCATTTGGAAAAGGAAATGGTTACACTCCAACCATCAACAAAACCCAATGCACTTACAACCTCTCAAAAAGAACTATGTAAGTGCCTTAAGTGGAACCTTCCCATAAACTTCTGTCATGCAGCCTCCGAAACAGTAATCAATTATTGAAACAGCAATTAATTTTAATGTTGGTTGCAGAGCAAATCAATGCAGAGCATGTCTAGAGACATCCTGTTTTTTTTAATAGCCCGTACTCTGTTCATGCCACAATTTACACTTGCCAGTGTTGATTTTTGAATAAATATTACTAGATGAAAAATAATGTATTCAGCTTAAATCCCACCAACAATGTTTGCTTCATATGCGATTCGAACTTCCGAGTGGGTAATTAAAACATTTGATTTGCATAGCAAGTCTTGATACTAATTTAAAGAAGTTTTGTGGTAATTGGATACAAACAAGTTTAATTATAACAATGTGTATACTACTCTAGTAATTATCAGTTGTGAGCTAAAAAAGTATGACATTATTATGCTCAGACTTAATTGTGGGGTATGAGTAATTTTCAGACTATACAGGATAAATTTACCCTGGCGCAAACTCTATGACCTCAATATAATCATAATGAAGAAGTCCTGTACATAAAGAAACTTTAAAATTCTCTGGAGATGCTATGTTTCAGAACTGAATTAAGTTACTTTACACTTGAACTGAGCTGGTTCAGCGCTTGAATGCTCTGAGACTCAAGTCCGGGCAGTGCGTGAATTTTTTGCTCATAACATCAACCTTCAGAGCCCATGTGCGCAGATTTTGTCTAATTCTCGGTACTTGTGGTTGGCGTTGGAACTATAAACTGCTTTGTTCTTTTTTACTAACCATGAGATGCACATAATAAGCTACAACTGTTTAAATTAAAAAGTGACGTAAGGTGGTTGACGACGTCTATGATGCTGCCCTGACTATGAAAGTGGTCGAGACATTGTACATAATTATCACTCTGGTTATTGGCGTTCTTTCTTTCTTTCTATACTACAATGTTGTCCAAAAACTCAAAACACCATCAATTTCAGCGAGTCACAATGACAAGAATAAATTGTTGGTTCGTTTGTTCATACTGAATGGTTTCATCTGGATACTATTTCATATTCCCTATTCTGTGTGTCTGATACTCTTCAGCTACATGACTGGCTTCATACTGAGTTTTTTTGTCTGCGAAACTGAAGAGGGAACCCATTTGGCAGCAATTCACTCACAGATCAAGTGCGCGATGCCAGTTTGGAAAGTGCAAACGACAATTCTGCATACGACAGAGGCCATCATGAAGACATTCGCAGTGTTTAATTGCATTTTCCTCGTCATTCTCACTCGGCCATTTCGAGATTTCTTCAACAAAATGTGGCGCAAAATTCTTAAGAATCTTCCCTGCAGATCTGTTCGATAGACATATAGAAGTTGGATGAAATGTCAAAATAACACGGTGGGGTAAACCTCTAAAACCTTCCTTTAAAGCTAAATTTTGGATAATGTAATACAAACAACATGTTTCATATAGTGCCATAAAAACTGAT
Organism: Convolutriloba macropyga; assembly: GCF_964194025.1. Taxonomy (NCBI): domain Eukaryota; kingdom Metazoa; phylum Xenacoelomorpha; order Acoela; family Convolutidae; genus Convolutriloba; species Convolutriloba macropyga. The sequence goes on along the minus strand of NW_027451286.1, from coordinate 19,745 downwards.
TCTGCTGTATGTTGAAGAACCCTAAAATAGACCGCATCCTCTTCTCAAATAAATTGACATCTTCTTCACCCGCAATATTTAAATGGTTTCATTTTTCCCTCTTAAATTAGTTCTGTATTAAAAAAACATTGAATTCCAAAATGTTACACACCATAAAAGTGTCAACAAAATGGCAATGTACAAATGCTAAAATACATAAAACAATAAGAATATATTTTACTTTACAACGTTTGGAATATTAAAAACAAAAAAAATATATTGAATACTAAGAAACTTAAAACAATGAAAACTTAAAAAGGTCCCTCAACAAATCTCTGTATCCCAATGCCTTTGGGTCCTTCAGATATTCCTTGAAATAAAATTCTTTCAGAAAACCTTTGATGTTTTTAACCTTATCGAATTTTTTTCTTTGTTCATATGGAACTTCATTGTACAATTTCATGGCTTGCAGCATCAATGATTTATCGAGGAATTCCGAATTATTTTTAAAAGCCGGATTTGACGTAAAAGGAGGTGAAGAGAATATAAGGTAAACATTGTGGGTTAAAACCTACAAATCAGTAGTTAAAAACTGAAATTAATTTTTTTTTCAATTTTTCAGCATCACTTTTCAGCAGCACAGTTTTTCCTAGACGATAGAGAACTAATGTGAGATGAATTCAAAAAAAAAAATCAGCACATGTGATTGGTTGACAAAAAGTGGCCTAATTGTAACGATTGTAACCATTGCGGATAGCTTTTTCTGTTGTCAGTTCTATCATCAAACCAGAAGAGAAAATTCTCAAGAGTTCGAGTCCTGCAACACCTAATATTGCATACAAATTTTCGCATCAACTTTGGAAACGTTTATGAGCCTTGAGAGTTGAAACAAACTAAATTACTCTTGAAAGCTGACGTAGTAAAAAAAAATGCGTAAACAATGTGTTGAGTTTATGTTTAAAATTCCTTTATGTCGAGTTATTTTGATGAGTTACGTCGAGTTATTTTGGTTAAGTTATTTCAAGTTAGGTATTTGGGTTTAGGTCTTTGTAAAAAAGTTATTGTTTCGAAGGCGCCACTGAGAGTAGTGTAGTGATATATCTTAAACAAACAAATTACTGAACAAAAGCATACTTAGCTGTCAAAATATTTCGGTTACTTTGCAAAGTTGTATTTGAGTAAGAAAACGACCACCTGAAAATTATTAGCGAAATCAGGTTTAAAACAAGTAAGCATGCTGTGTTTTTGATTTTAGTATCAAGAGAAATTGATTTTTGAGCTGTTTAATGCAAAAAAATAGAGTGTTTTTAGGTAAATTTGATTAACACCTGATATTGAAATAGAATTTTTTTTGAAAAATGAGGTTGAAATGATATGAAAATTTCGACGCTGAAAATTGGAATCTGAGGTCAAGTTTGGACCCCCGCCAACCCCCACGGAGATACCGCATGCTGGTGCTGCGGGACGTAAAATTTGAATAGCTCGTGGAGTATTGGTGATAGCCTTATGATTTTTGGAGGGTTAGTTTAACTTTTTAAAGTGTTTTTTAATGGTGCTAATTTTTATGTTCCAGGTGCAACCGAACTCGCTGCTTCGGGATGACCGAACGCCGAAAACCGGAAATTGGCCTTTTAGAGCAGACGAATGACTTTGAAATAGTAATAACATGATAACCTGAGACAATTAGTGACAGAAAACACCCACCCCGGTCAGTTTTCAGTAACTCCCGCTTTTCGGGTTTCGACATCAAAGACTACCTAAAAAATACCAAAACGCAAACGATTCGCAGTTTATAATGCTGGGACAAAAACTTTTGACAAAAATTTTTTTGATTTGAACCCTATAAAACAAAATATGACTTTTTGAAATTTCATTCCCTACGGAACACTCAAGAGACATGTGCGCATGCACTACTCATGTCCTATTAAGAATTGAGTCTTAAAAATTGAGGATAGGTGCACCTGCTGATGGAATGTCTGTGACAACAGTTTCATTGTCGCCTTGTCCCCCATCTTTGGTAAATTTCCCCTAATTGAACCCTATATTTCAAATATAGCGCTTTTGAGAAAATTGGTAATTCGGGCATGAGTAATTAAGGGCAATTGCGTGAAATGTTTTCAAAATGGAGAACAACAAAAGCGCTTGCTTTTAGAGTTGATCATAGTTAATTATTTAACACATGGCGTTTGGCATAGATTGAATTCAATCAGTTAATTTTGATAGGGGAATTGGAATGATAGGAGCTTCTCAAAACAACGTTAAATTTGTACTCAGCAAATAGTAATGCAAAAGACCTGTGCAATGGGTGCATATTAAGTGGAGTGAGTTTGTTTACATAAGAGACCAAAGATTGTTTACTTAAGATAAGGTGAAAATTGAACAATAGTTGGTAGCGGCTGAATGACAGAAATATTGACATTGATTTGTTTGTCTACCTAAAAGCCCTAAAAGCCCTCCTACGGAAAGCGACTTTTTCCGAATGTCCGCTACAATGCACACCTAAAAGATTAGGGTTTGTTTGCTTAAGAAAAGAGCATGTTGGTTAAGTTGAGATTGAAGCTACACACGTAGAGACAAGACAATATTTGGAGATACAGCAGAACGTTAGACGCAGGAGAGATTTTTGCACAAGCGAGAGAGAGAGAGAGAGAGAGAGAGAGAGGGAGGGAGGGAGGGAGAGAGAGCTGTTGGTTTAGTAGGACTAAACTTTAGAAGTTAGTGTGAAAAGCAGAGAGGAGAACGATAAAATTTGAGAATTTAGTAGAACTGGACTTTGGATGTTTTTAATTACAAGGCAAGTTGGGATGATGTGAGCAATTTCGGTTCAGTTTATTTGGTGATTGAATTACGGAGACTGTTATTTTTATAGTTATTACTATAAATTGTCTCCAGTTTGTCCTTTTCATTGATATGCACGTAGTTGTCTTACCCTTGTTATCGATATAACCAGAAGCTTTATTGTGAATTAACTTATTTCATGGCAATCTACTTTGCAACAGCGTACAAGAATGGAAGAGGGGAATTAGCATAGTAACAAAGTAGCGCTTGCTTCATTAATTCGAAATCTTTGTTTTTTTATTTGACCGATCTTCTGGGTAACAGAGTCCCCCAGCTGTTAAACCTGGCAGAAATTCAGAGGACGACATTCTGCTACCATGATTTAAAAGGCACTTTTACTTTTCCTTTTTTAATTTTTGTGAATGGGCGATTTAATTGAATGCCGCTCCTCTGTGGGCTTGGCTTCTTTGTTTCTTTTTGCTGTGGAATAATTTGTGAGCAGATTGATGAATAACCGACCGCAATAAAGGCCAATCAAGAGCGTGCAGTTTTTTCCATCTGTTGGATTGCTAAAAGTAGGCTTTTAATTGATTGATATTTGCAATTGGAGTAACCAATGGTTTGATCATGTTTGGCTATCAATTGATGAAGCGTTCTTTTACCAGGCTAAGAAATTTGGGAGGATTGGCATGAACATTATCTGAGTATTGGCATGAAGTTCTGATGGACGGAAGAAGGGATGATGAAATAGTCGCCTAAAAAAATTGTTTGGGTGGGCACTGAATAAAGCCAGTGATTTGCAGAGACGTTATTGGCGGTCAATTCAGAGAAGCAAGTATGGACAATTACAGAGACCTTGTATCAGTTTGACGTACGATTGTCTGACACTCCGTTTTTTATCAGCAAAGCTACAATTAGAGGAGAAGTAGCTGTTAGAGGATAAGTGCGAAGTAAAACGGAGTTCGATGAAGCCAGTAATACTATGGATCAAAGAAGGCGACACATTGGCCCTCAGGGGTTGGTGAATGATGCAAAAAGAATCGTTGGTAGTTCTTTATTGGAAGAAATTTGTCGATTCGTCAAAATTTTTCAAAGGTTCGGCTTTGGGTTTAGCTGCAGGGTATTGAGAAATTGAGAATTTGCTAAAAAATTGTTTGCGGGCTTTAAAGAGAAGAGAATTGCTGAGAGTGGCAGTAGAAAAAAATTTCAAGCTTTTGTGAAACAGTTTTGACAGAAGGAAAAATCATTGGGCGGAGATTTGTGTCCTTTGCTTCACATAAGGGCGATTTTTCTGGAAACGACTCGGTATTGTCACCAGAATCCGAGGAGCTAAGCGTTGAACAGTCGGATGATGACTATTTGTTTGAAATTTTTGTCGGAAATTAATGCCTTGGCTTTAAAGGACCCTGAAGTTAGTGAAGCAGGCAACAAGCGGGGACAACTTTGCAGCAAAATTGGAGGAAGAAGCATGTGACAATGTGACTGCAATTGACAGAAAACATCACCACGAAGTAAAGGCGTTAAGAAACGATATAATGGGAGCTTGGGGCTTGATGGAGTTAAGGACACGAAGTTTGGACCGGAAGCTCTACAGTGCAACATATGTGGTTGATGAGACACAACTGAGAGCTCTATGAAAATTGTGGAGAAATCGTCATGTTCAGGAGGAATTGATCGGCAGTTGGTATCTGAAACACAGAAGACGCTAAAGGTTTAGGCAGCAGGCGAAGAGAGTGCTTTTGCACAGTTTAGAAAAGAGTTGGAGGAACAGGTGCAAACGCATTTATGAAAAGTTGCTTAATGATGGTTTCTCGGACGAACCAACGGATGAGACTCAAAAGGAAAGTGCTGGAATTGGCATTGTAGAGAAATCCGATCAGAAGTCGATGGCTACAGAGTTTCACGTTTGGGTTTATGATGATCAACAGCCTAGGGGGGAGATATCTTGCTAGTTTTTGATGAAAGTTAAGCAAAAATAGGAGTAAAAGGACTGCATCGCGATTTCCAGAGATTGCAAAGCTGTTGCTGGAGAACCGATCGTTGAGCGGTAAAGAGAGATGAAGCCGTTTGGAAGCATCATGACAGCAGTTTTGTCAGGATTACAGGACAAATGACAGCTGCAGTAAAACAGGAGGTGGACAATCATTCACACATCAGAGGAAGAAGTTTTTAAAGTACAAGTGCAAGAGTGTATCATGAGAGGAATGCTGAAATTTTTCGACTCTGTTTGTATGTTCCAAGCTTTGTCGTACATAAAACTAATATGTTTTAATGGGAAACTGCTCTAGCAATATAGCCGTGTTGGAAATATAACGGAAAAAATAGTTTTGGGAAGTGTGTAGTTTTGTTAGAGTTGTTCATTAGAAGATTTGTTTTTTTACTCAACTGATTCAGGGGTTCGGGGAACAATGTATCGCAGGGGCAAAACAATTTGATAAATTATCAACTTTGATGATTTGAGAAGGATTTGTTAACATGTGAAAATGCGAAGCTTTTTCATAGAATCTGATTTATTCAACTGTTAGCCAAACTTTAGCGCATTAAGTTTTTATTAATTCGGAGCTAAACCTAAGTGATATAATCCACTAGGTAGAATTTTGTGAAAATATTTTGGGAGTAGAGTAATCAGGTCATACGAGAAGGGCTTGCAAATATTCGGGAGAATAATATTTTAGGAGGGAGGAGTGTATATTTCTCTTATTTACGTTCAAGTTGGCAGACGCAGATACAACGAGTACATTAGATGGATTGAAGCGAATTATTTTGGTGAAGTTAATTTAAGTTAGTTACGTAAAATTAGTTTTGTTTAAATAAGGGGTATTGATCACTGACACTACTGAGAGTATTTGAATTTAAGTCTTACAAAATCAAAATGCTGAAAGAAAGCATAATGAGCTGTCAAAAAATTTCAGTTTCTTAGCAAAATTGTATTTTTGCATCAGTCAAAATCCAAGTCGACGAGAAAGCGAAATAAAAATTGGATGCGAACTAGATGTTTTGGCCAGAAAAGGAATTTGGGTTTATAATGAAAAAATTATTTTTTACCAGAGGTAAACTGAAATAGTAGTTTTATGAAACTACTGCCAGGGGTCCGATTGCTCTCGCCGTGCGTGGTTAAATCCAACGGAAATTAACCAAACTTTAATGGCATGCACGTCCAGTGGTCATCTTGTGCTAATACATGGTGCTAATGGTCCTCTGGTGCTGGTTTCAGGGCGAATCCGACCATTTATTAACAACGGAATAAGCGTGATTTGAAGGTTTTCGAAGTTTTGAGTTAGAAAATGACCATCTGAAAAAATATACGCAAAATTAGGTTCAAAACGAGTAAGCATTCTGTGTTATTGGTTTTAGTACCAAAAGAAAAATGTTTTTTTGAACTTTTATTGCAGAAAAAATAGAGTGTTTTCTAGTAAGGTAGTTTAGCACCTAATATTGAAATAGTAATTTCTTTGAAAATTGAGGTCGCATTGACACAAAAATTTGTATATAGACTAATTTTGACGCCAAAAATTCGAATTTGAAATCAAATTTGTCCTCCAACAACCCACACGGTACTATAGCATGCCGGTGCTGGGGAACGTAAAATTTGAATTGCGCGCGGAATATTGGTAATAGCTTTACAGTTTTTGGAGGGTTATTTTAACTTTCTCAGTGGTCTCTGATGGTGCTGTTATTATGTTTCGTGTGCGACCGGAAATTGGTGTTTCGGGATGACCCAATTCTCGGCACACACGATTCGTCAAATTTCAAAACGCAAACGACTTCCAACGTATAAAGGTGCGAAAACAATTTTGGCATGCAAATATTTGGCAACCTACAGCTTTTAAATAACTTTACCCTAAGTGATTTTGACCCCTAAAACACGAAATATGAAACTGTGAATCTTGACTCCCTGTAGAACTTCCACGAGATATGTGCGCTTGAACTACTAATGTGGTATTAACATTTAGGTCTTAAAAATTTTTGGGTAGGTGCACCTGCGGATGGACTTTCTGTGACAATAGTTTTTTTTGTCACCTTGAGCCCCATCTTTGATAATTGTCCCCTAATTGACCCTGGAAGTCTTATTTTAGAGCTTTTGAGAATATTGATTTTTCATGCATTTATAATTACAGGCAATTGCAAGAAAAGGTTAGAAAATTGGGAATTACAAACGCGCTTATTTTTAGAGTTGATCATAGTTATTTATTGAACACATAGTTTTTGACATTGATTGATTTCAATCAGTTGATTTTGATAGGGGAATTGGAGTGATAGGAGCTCTTCAAAGCAATTTTAAATATTTACTAAGCAAATAGTAATGAAAATGGCATGTGCAATGTGTGCAGATTAAGTGGAGTGGGTGTGATTACATAACACTCCAAAGGTCGTTAACTTAAGATAAAGTGAAAGTTGAAAAGTGGTTGGTAGCATTTCAAAGACAGACTATTTGATTTTGATTCGTTTGCATAGCAAACAAAGCCCTCCGAAGGAATGTGACTGATTTCGATTGTTAATTGCATTGCTTACCTAAGAGATTAAGGTTTGCTTGCTTAAGATAAGAGGGTGTTGATTGAGTATAAACTGAATTTACACCCAGAGAGAGCAGAGAGTTTTTAGACGCAGCAGAACGCTAGACACAAGAAAAATTTTCACTCAAGTGGTAGAGACCAGTTGTTTTTTAAAGGGACTAAACTAAACTTTTGAAGTTAGGGAAATGCAGCAGAAACAGTTGATGTTGACAAGTTAGTGACTTGGAAACTGATGACCAGGATTAAATTTCCAGAGAGCTCATTCGCCTAAACAATAAAATACTATAACAAGATACTGAAAAAATCTTTAGGGAGCAACGAACAACTTTTCAGCAAAATTTATCTGGTGCATTATCCAATAATTGCAATGAGAAACACTTGACAAAACCGTTTCACATATACAACAACTTCGACCTCCTTTTGCCGTTGACGACCCTTTTTTGGCTCAACAAACCATTAAACTTACTGTAATGGCGCCCCGTGTGATCTGCGGTTTAGAGAGTTCTGGTTAAGCTGCACTCGGTGGTACAAATCTACCTGCCAAGAACATTTCATTCGCATTATTTTGTTATCTCGATTTATACTGCAGCAGCTGGTACAACTCTACCAGTCGACAACACTTCGTTCCCCTCAACTCTCAAGCTGTCATCTCCTCACTGCAGAGTGAATTACAGCAATCAACTTCAATTTTTCATTGCGGAATTCCTCAACTGATTGCACCTCTGTTGTTCAAAAAAACGGCTTTCTATTAACACAGCCAAGCTTCGGTGATGTTCAGTACACACCAAATACTCAATTGCTATTTGCTCCATCAAACAGTGTATCAATGTCTACGTGACTTCAAAAATCCGTACCCAAGTTGCATGCGGATCATTTCAATGGTAATTCATTGAGCTGGATGAAAAACAGTTTTTTTTAAACTATTAATGACAGAGCATCAAGGGCGCTATCGGAAAACATCATAGAATTACAATCACTAATAGCAACTGAAGCGAAATTTCTCGTTGACGGCTATCGCTGCATTGGTGAATTAAACGCTTCAGCACTTCATCACCGTCAAAGATATTTTTGTAGAAATCAAACGAATTGTAACTGCATTCCTTGAGTATGTCAACAGATTCAAATCGCCTTGACTATGCCATCCGGAGAGCTGCGCACAATTGCCTTCTTTTTTAAAGAACGGTGGATACTTTTCAGCAATTATGATTCACGATCTCCATACAACAACAAACCTGAATGCGGCGCTAGAAATATTGCCTAAACTCGAAGTTTTAAGTGGCACAATTTCTTGTTACAAACTTGAATTCCAACAACTATCTCTCTGACTGTCGTCTCATCTAAATTGTCTACTAGCAGCTCTAGCAAAACTTCAGCAGTCTAGAACGGGCAACCCCCGATGACACCTTGCCCCAGCAAGGAAACATGATAATACTTATAGCAATGGGCTCACTTCCAGGCCCTTCCTAAAAGCATTCGCAGAGAGCACATAAAAAAATTTAACTTTATCTCAACTGTTTTTTGAAAACATCACTCGGAGAATTGCACTTCCAAAATCGATTGCTGTAGCTATAATTGCGGTATGAAAGACCACAACTGATTGCACGATAGTTTTGCTATTCGGGTTCAAAAAAGTCCAACTTGAAAATTTTAAACCTACTACGAACAACCCAGGTGGCTGTTGATACTGTACAACTCAAAAAATAAGAAACAAATTAAGGATACTTATGCTTATTTGGACAATGGTAGCTCCCAAAGCTAGTTGCTAAGGTCAACCGCAAACAATCTGATTTTACGTACGACTACCATTTCAAAGACATCTACTAGTGGATACTCTATGAAAAAATCAATTGTGCACCAGTTAAACTTCAAATTATACCCCTACAGGGGGAACAGTTATTCAACTAATTAACGTTGTCAACGTTCCAAAGCATGTCACCTGTTGATATAGAGAAATTGGGTCGCTTCTGTGATTTGATCGAACATCTCAGCCAAATATGGTCTCCAAAACATGGCGAAAAAAATAATTACTCGAATTGACAACCTAGATATGATACTCTACAAACAAATAGATAAAGCACCCAAAAATGCAACGTTGGGGTTTGAAACCCAAATTTTTTGGACATGCGCTAAGACATTAATCCAAGATAATTACAATCCACTAGAGTTCACTCAAAGCCTTCTCACAAAATTAGCTCATAGTTCACTCACATCCCTTATATGGTCAAATTTATGTTCAAATTGCTTTCCGGTTGGTCACAAATTGATAATCTAGTCATAGTGTGAAAAAGGACGGCTATTTCCAAAAAGGACAAAATGAAAAAAGAGCCCATGCTTTTTTAGAAAGTACAATCAAATTTGTCAACCATCATTTTGAAATTGGTTTTCTCTGGAAAGCGAGCGACGAACTTCCAAATAACAGCTGGCTTCCGAAAATAAGACCTTCTTCAGCTCAACAATAAGCTTTCAAAAATATGAGAACACTATTTAGAAATGTTTGAAGAATGGTCCTTTCACAAAACCAATCAAATCAGAGAAGAGCCGGATTACAAAATGTCATTCCTTCTTCATCACCCTCTCACTGATTAGAAACCACTTGGCAAAGTACGCCGTGTCACTAATGCATCAAACATGTTTCAGGGTCAATCCGTAAACTCTAATCTCCTGAATGTTCCACAATTCTTAAGCAATCTTAACGGTGTATTTCTAAGACTCCCGGAGAACAAGACTGCTCGGGCCTTCGATACTTAACCAATATTCGTGCAGGTTATTTTTTCTCTGAGGACAGAAACTTTTTGCGTTTTCCATGGAACAATGATAGCCCTATTGAGTCTTACGTGTACAACAGTCACAAAATTGGAACCAGAGACTCACAATGTATTGCTCCTTATGCTTTGCAGAAAACAACTCTTGACAACGAAGAACTGTTTCCAGATGATCTTAAATGTTTAAAAAGCAATTTTTAAAAGGTTCATCTCGATCTTTCCTCAAACTCACAACAAAGTGCGAAATACTGCAAAGAATTTGAAAAGTTTTATCTAATGGAGTTTTCAGGATCACCAAATGAAAATCATGCAGCCCTGATTTTCTAATTACATGTGAAGCTAAAACCAGATTGCATACAGACAACTCTCTCCCTTAGAACGAAAGAGTAACTGTTTTTCATGGTACGCAGCCTTAGGTTGCTATGTGATTGAAAGAAGGCTACTCCCTAAAAACCAGACTACATGCAACTTAAATGAAAGAGTATTACTCGAATTGGCCGCGTCTTTGTTTGATCCCCATTGGGTTTATAGCGCCTCTTACAATTCGCCGACGAAAAGTTCTTCAAGCCGCCTAGAATCATAGTTCAAAATGAGACAAGCCTCTTTTTACTCTTCAACATCCAGAAATTCAATAAAGTAAGAAAAGAAATTTTGCGTTTGAGAACGTCCAAATTCCTAGGAAACATCTCTTAGTCAAAACTGTTAGCCCAATTCAGCTTCATAAATTGAAAGCAATAAAGTCCTGTACTGGCTGAGAACAACTGACATGCGCTAGAGAATATTTGTGGCAAACCGAACAGCCAAACTCGTAGATATCTATGTGTCCTTCAACTGGAAGATTATTCTTCCACAGTTAGCCCCGTAGATGACAAAACTCGAGGACATAGAGTTGAACAAGTCACATCAAAACCTTTATGGATATCAGGTTCATTATTTTTGAGCAAAAAGGTCTGAGTGGCCAGACATGAAGATTTGTACGTTCAAATTATGAAAATTGTTCCATTTACTTTTACTAACTCAACTTTTTCAAGCATAGCCGACGCGATAGGATTCAGCACTTGGATCAAAATTGTGCCAAAAAAATTGATAGCCGTCGGTATTTTTTCTGCGGACAAGTGTAGCAAGCGCAATGCAGTACGGTAGTTGATCTGTGTTTGGCGTTCATCACAAGAAATAGCACTTCAATTTTGGAATTGTTTTCTACGGGAGTAATTAGCGACCCAACATTTACCTTGTAAATTGCATAAGACGACGAACAATTTACAAGCTGACAACTTTGTATGGCTAGAGTCATTCAAGTTTTCCCTGCCCGAAGCGCGATCTTCCGATCAGTTAAATTATAAAGTTCTTTCATAGAACGCGTTAGGCCCTTTGTCTCCCTAGAGACAGGAAATTGATGTACAATCGTTTGCTCCATCGTCCTCTCAATTACCTTTCTATACGTAAAGGGTTTCACTTTTTTGGCTCAGCCTAGACATGTTCAACCTTATTACATCACATTTCATTTCAATTTCTCAAAATCCACTGTTCAGAAAATTCTATTAGGGACCTGCCATGCACGGCTTCTGATCAGTACGTTACTCCCTCTTGCGCACTGGCTTGTTTGTAACAAACCAGTCAATCGATTCTTCCTATCTCCAAATTTCATTGATCAACCCTTATCGAGAGCTTATTTAACTTTCTATTGATTTAACTTTGCACAGATCTAAAACATTTCTGCTTTCTTTTGAAACTTCCGATTTTTTCGTTTGCATTTCTGATTATTTAATTTAGTGGCTCGTTTTTACCACGGGATTATATTTGTTATTTTCTTTCTTTGCAATCTTGCAGATGGAGCTAGCGATGTCAGTAACACTGTTACTTTTCGTTAAAATCCCCTGAATTGCAGGACGAAAAGAACAATCATCTCAAAAACATGACGGAAATAGTTGACTTCGGGAAAAACTTTGCACAGCTTCTAAACAAGCAAAACACAAAAGTCATTTTTATTTTTATTTTGGTAGTACAAAATCATAATAGTCTGAAGACCATCTCGCTCCCAAAGCAAAATTAAAAAGAAAAAATGGACAAAGCAAACAATTATCTTTCAGAAACGATAACAATCCGTATAATGTGTTTTCAATAAAATATGTTAATATTGACACAAAGATCTTGTTAAAACTAAAAAAAACTTATATGGAGACAAAAAAAAAGGCTTGAAAAATGTAATAGATTTTTGCAATCCTTGAGCAGGTCCAGCTGATGATTTCAGCACAGCATACAGACAGCAAATTATCAAACTAATATGAATATCATTTTTTCTGCTAAGAACTAACATTGAAAGTTTGTGAGCAAATGAATTTTTGATTGAGAAAATTGCGCTGACATGATTGCATTATTGTACTTGTTGAAGTGTTTTTCAATAAAACAGTATGCAATGGTTCCTACATTTTACATTGCATTCAATAATAATTGCTGAGAACAATTTGTACAGGAGTTATGCAAGTTCCATAATAATGGAGATTTTGAGGTTCGAGAAATTTCACAAACTTATCAGTTTTATTGAAAAAAAATTCAACAATCCACAAACTATTGATAGTTTTTCTCAAAAAATTTGCATACTTAGAAAAATCAATTTATTGAGAAAATTTAGCACTTGAGAAAATTAGCTAAGAGACAAATGCATTTGCAATGATTTGAAAAAAAATGACCAGCGACGATGCCAAACACATATTACTGGAGAAACCAAGCTTTTTTAAAAACCAGATGGAACTTGCAATAAATTTTAAAACATCAAAAAACTGATAACTGATTGGCAGCAACATTTTTGCCACTATCGTGAACAGTTTTAGGAGCTTTTGTATACACGCAGTCAAAACATTGTACCCATGACTCCCTCAAACCTGAAAAAAACCTGATAAAAGTTCTGAAGTCTGAAGGCTTGAAAATTTTCTTTTATTCAATCGGAAAATTTTTTGTTGATATTAAGATTGAATTCAATTGAAACAAAAACGTATTATACTCTAAGGCCCGTTGGCAAAAGATTCAGCATCAATTTTGATATAAAACAAAAAAATATACATCAAAATGAGCGTGTGTGAACATTTTGCTGTTGAATAGATGTTAAATCATGTTAGAGTCCTATGCGATGAAATCAAAAGTTTTGCTGTGCCTGTTCGTTTGACTATAATCTATTGTAACGGCAAACATTTTCTAACAGAAGAGATTTTCCAATGGAAAAAAAAGTAACCAAACAATTGAGTGACGCTAACCCTAAAGCAATAGAAATAGAGTTAAAGCTACTAAACTCGTTCCAAAATTCAAACTTGATCTTTTTTGAAAATAAAGCTAAAAACTACAAGACTGTTAATCAAATTTCCGGAAAATTGTTAAAGATATAAAAAACCTTAAAAAAATAAAACGTCTTTATTTTGAGTGTACTGATCTACAGTGATTTTTTCTCACCATCATTGAGCTCGGGTTCCCTTATTAATCTTAATACGGCCACCTCGCCTCATTCGACAAGGATGGTGAAGAGGATTCTTAAAAGAGCTAGCACGTGGGCTGTGTTTCTGTTGTAACTTATTTAGTTATATTAATTCTCATAAGGTAAATACAAATAATTTACCATTTTCATTACTTTACACCAGGTAAATAAACATGATTACAACACACTATCACATTCGATATGAATAGAATTCCGGGTAACATCATTTTTTATTAAACTCTACGAAACCATTATCAGCGCATGCAGAAGCGCTCATTTATTCACACATTGCAGTAAAAACAAAATTTTTGTGCACGGTTTATCGGAGACTTTTCTTCCTTAAAATAGCATAAAATCGTTTCGCTAAAACTTCAACGACCTCAATTTCACGATGCATAAAAAGATTTTTTATTTCGGGAAATGGGAAAGTAAATTAAAATCAAGCACTGCCAAGAATACCTGAACTCAAAAGAATAAAGGATAAAATACAAGCAGGTGTAAATAAAATTTGTCGGCTGAAACATTGCATCGACAAAAATTTAAGTCATTCTGATATAGCAAATCTGACAAGGAAACACTTGTTTCGATTTTTCCCGATGAAATCTATGTTAAGTAATACAAAAGTCAACAGAAACATGAACTTGTCTTTGAGAACAATTTTTTAATTAATGGTGTTCTCAAAGAAAAAATGAACAATTTTTTCATTTGAAATTAGAACAGCAGTAAATAAAAGATACTCAAAAAAAATTGTAATGACTTAACTTTTAGTTAACTCTCTTAGAAAAGAAACATGAGCTTCAATTGGAAGAATTTTCTTTTAAATTTTCTAAATGGGTTCAGCCGTAATTAAAGTCGGTAAATTAAATAAAGATTTTCACCCAAATCGACAAAAAAACCTTTATTTGACAAGCAAACCAAGGACACTAATTCAAAAAATGAAAAATCTAGTGCTAGTTATCTAGAAAAAAATTGACTTAGTTCAAAGTAATTATTGATTATTACTACTGTTTGCCAGAATTTCAAGTATACAGAAAGGTATTCTGTTTTTGAAAGATTTACTGATCAAAAATCAAACCACAGAACTCATATCTGATCTAATTTTAGATTTAAATATTTATCTCATCCTGTACAAAACAGATTCATAATATCAGTGAGCTGACCTAGATAAAAGCAGATCATAGTTTTTTACGTACTTTTGCATGTTATGTTCGAAGCTTACGCCTTATAACCAGCAAAATTGATAGTTGAGTTTGCAAAGAGCTTTTTGAAACTGTAAACAATTGGTATTTTTATGGAAGTATAGTAGCTCTTATTCGATACTAGATCATTGTATTTCCTTCAAATAACGGCCAGGGATACTTTGCTTGTTTGCACTACATTTTTGTCAAAACCCTTGTTCTTTTGTGATCCCGGTCGCCATGTCGGAGTTTTTCGGTCGGAGTTTTTTGTTTTGTCTAGATTCTAATTTGTGTCCCGTTTTTGATGGTATTGCTGACATTTGTGTCGGATGAGGTACGGAAGAAGTAAATTGAATTCAATCTGGATCTATGTCGCAAATGCTGTTTATTTTGAGGGAATCGGAAGCGCTTGAATTTCTTAACAATTCTTTGTATTAATCAAAATTTGCTTAACTCTCGCATTTAGATTAAGTAAATTAACCAACCAACTCGTTTTGGCTGCATAGAGGTGTTCAATCGTGAAGTAATATGGAAGTAATCTTTCTTCCCATCTTCAAAGGTGACTTTTTAGAATTCATTTGAGTGGTGCTCTTTAAGAACCAACAGTAAAGCTCGGTTGTCGGTTTGAGTATAGTTCGAGTTTATAGTTAGCTTCTAGCTATTAAATTGATCAGAAAGATTTTTTAAACTGAAACAAGGTGAAGAAAAATACGACAGTCAATTGATCTTGCAACATGAAAAGGAATGTTTACATTATAAACAGATTAAAAAGCAAGCATGAAAAGTTTAAATATTGAACAAGAAAAAATAATGAGAAGAAAGAACTAAATTTACAAATGTTGAACTGACAGTGAAACTGAATAAAATTTACTTTTACGATGATCTCTCCACATGACTCTCTCTCTCTCTCTCTCTCTCTCTCTCTCTCTCTCTCTTTCTTTCTCTCTCTCTCTCTCTCTCTCTCTCTCTCTCTCTCTCTCTCTCTCTCTCTCTCTCTCTCTCTTTGTGTGTGTTTGTGTGTGTGTGTGTGTGTGTGTGTGTCTGTTTGTGTGTCCAAAACGAGACAGAAATCTTGTAGGAAAATTGTAGGAATCTGGCAGTATTCTAAAAAAAGATATAGCCAATTTTTGCAAGAACATGATAATTTTGCATAACTCTGCTCACATTACATTAAAGAAGAAAAAAGTTTATCCTGAAGATACAAAAGCAAAAACAAAAATTTTTCAGATTTCTCTTGGTTTCAGTTGATTAATAATACATATTATGCTTATTTCATACGCTCAAATTTTTATTTGAATGAATAATTCCTATTCATGTGACTAAGGTTGCATGCCCCAAAATTATGCAATTTAACATCTTGTTTTAAAGGGTTCACAAATATGATAGTTTGCCGTAATTTATTTATATTTTTTATTCTAGTGTACTCAGAATTTCCCTACATGAAGCTATGGTCGGATGAATATTTTTGAAAAAGTTCTATTCTTCCTTTTGAAACTCTTCTTAAAAATGAAAAAAAAAAAGTTAAAAAGTGCTTCAGTTTCGCCAATTTCTTTTGTCACTTTTTTTATGCACGACTACTCAGTTTCATTGTGTTAGAAATTATCAGTTAAAACTGCTGCATAAAGAACCCTTTTAAAACAATGCGGTATAAAATGGTTCACTCACAGAAATCTCACAGGAATCCTGTAGAAATTCGGTAAGTCTTGCCGGTAGCAAAATGCTTATCTTCTTGGAATCTGTAGAAAACGGTCATATACCAGATTCCTACATGATATCTATAGTTGTTTTCCGACAAGGGTTACTAAGCAATCTAATTATGAGCTCGCTTGCCAGTCATTCTTCAATTGTCCCTTGATTGCAAATTACACATTTAGAGGTCTTTATTCACTATTAAAACGGTTCAGAATCCAATTGCAATGTGACATCTAACGACTGTCAGACATCATTTTGCTGTCATATAATATCCCGTTTCAACAATTCTAAAGTCTTTTCCATTTGACAAGTTAGTATGTGCAAATAGCACATGAAGTACTATCTGCTCAGTAAATATTATTTGGAAAAATTTTTGGATAAATTTTCTGCTCATTTTTTTTAAAAAAAACGAGAATCCCTTTGATAAATTTTGTCACAAACTATGTCAAAAACTACTGCAAAAAACCAATGTTAAAGGGACAATATGGTAAAAAAAAATCAACACATTCAACGAGTCAGTATGCTAAAAAAGTAGTAAACCCCCAGACACAGCTGAACACCTCTCACCCAAAAAGTTTCACGGCCTCATTTTCATAAATTTGGTGATAAGATATTTGGCCTAAGTGTCAAAATCATTCAAAAGCGCTTTACATTAAAAAACTTTATGTTTGATAATTCGGCGACGGGAACTGCCTGCTTGCAAGAATTCAACTCGTTCGAATCAACCATTCGGGTTCGTCAGTACTTTTTGACCATTCTATGTCAAGAGTAAAGCTTTAATTTTTAATAAAAATTTACACAGACACTTCAAATATCTTACCAAAAACAACAACACTCCAAGAGTAGGCATAGATTACGTGACTATGCTTGAAGAAACTGGGAATTTCTGGCGTTCATCCAGAATCTCGAAACGTTTCTTGATGTTAAATCAGAATCTTGAAGTGACTTCTGTGGTTGCGGAAACATGTGTCTTTTTGAAACACGCAACCTTTATGAATGAAAGTCAATGGTAGTCAACTTCGGGTTATTTGAATATGAACTTCTGGCATTTTAACTTTGGGATCCTACAAATTTCATTAAAACCGCAAAACAATGTAACCTTTTGTTTACAGTTCCCTTCTGGTCAATGATGACTTCCTCAGGCACCAACAAGGTATATAAAGTCATTTGAGGGTCGTCACAGATTTTTATCACCCAGTAGAAAAAATTTGCGCAACTTTTTTTGTTTTGCGGTTGTGCCACAAACTTATTGTTCCAATCCCACTTAGTTGGGGGAAGAACTATATAGTCAAAAAGGTTTTTTCTATTCTTTTGTTCAGTCAATATTGGCCGATCACTAAATTCGTCGAGAAAACTGGGAGTACCACGAGTAGAGGGCTCTTCCCGCAAAAAGCTTGAAATTTAAAAATTTTTGAATTTCTTTTTTTTTCTAGGAAATATTGAGGCTCAAATATTTTTTTTGATATATGAACATTTGATATTTGGGTGTGAGTTTGCTCACATTTATTGTCAGTTTTCCTTAAGTTTCAATTTAATTTCTTATCTGAAAGTGTTAACACAAATTTTAAATGAAAGTTAATTTTTCGATAAAAATTAAAAACAACTTTGAGTTTCTCAAAAAGGAGCAGCGATAAAGGCGAGAAGTTACAATCTTAAAGATTTCATTTTTCTTGCAGAACACTTTTTTAAAAAAAAGTTCTTGAGTCTTTGAGAGACTTCTCCATTTAAGTGCTTTTTCATGTCAAGGTTCTACTAATGAAAAACCAAATTGATGACCAGAGTTCATTATTCATTGTTCATTCCACCGTACAAAGTTTTTATCGCTTCTACAATGACTATTCATCATATTTAATGTACTTTTGTGTTTTGCCTGCATTTGTTACATTGTTCTTGTTCTATGTCTTAGCGTGGTTAATTAAAAAAAAACAATTGACTTCCTAAATAGGACTAAGTGGACTTACCTAATTCTTTGAATGCATACCTGTGAAATTCTTTGTATTTCTAATCATTGTTGAGACCTTGAAATTTTTTTTAAATCGACTGTTTACAGTTTTTCTACTCAATTATTTGACCTCGAAGACCTGTGTTCCTTTATGACAGCTCAAATGTGCTAAATTTTGAACCAAAAATTAATCTGCTAAGCGTCGACGTTGATGCTACAAATTTGATGTCTTCAACGGGTTTCACGACGTTGATGCTACATATTTTTAAAACAATTTATTATTTTGGAAATTTCTTGATAATTGCTGTTATTTTGCGAAGTCTTGTCACTCTATAATAATATCGAAAACCCACACTGAAGTTGAAAAGACTTAGTTTAAAATAAAGAAAGTTATCAGACAAAAACCTATGGTTTAAATGGCTCCGACACTTTCCTCTAGCACTTTTCTATTGAATTTTTGGTTCTTGTCTGTATTTACTGTCTCTTTGCAGTCATAAGATTTAGTCTGATTAATTAGTGGTGTCCCTGGCTCCAATCATTGGCTTCCAGGTATAAATTAACGTGTTTAACGATTTCCGTTGAAATCTATTGGTTTGAATAGCTCTGATAGTACGAGTTGTCTTCGAAATTTAATGATTTCTGCATATCAAACCAAAGTTGTTTAATCTTTTGAAGTCACCTTATCGCAATAATGAGAGATCCATTGATTTTTGAAAAAAAAAACGATTTAACATCTCCAAAATTTTTCCGTGAATGTTTCATTTTTTATTGACCGCGACGCTTGTTTTAATTGGAATAAGGAACCCATTCAATGCGGTCCGCTGAAATTTAACAGTTCTGATACTTTTGATTTTATTTTTTTTTTCAAAGTTTTTAGAGTTTTTGTGTATATTAGATTTTATCTGATGGTATTTTGTTTTTTTTTACTATGTGCTTTTCTACGTTTTTGCCATAAATATGTTTTGTTTTAGTTGTTTTTGTCAATTGTATTGTCTTTTAGTTAAATTAATGACAGGTATCATGGGCTTTCAAATTGGGCATCTCATCATAATGTTCATTTAGTATCCTGGGTTTGTAACTTTTTTTTTCATGCAGACATCTACTCGTGTATATCTCTAAAATCTTCATATGTTAGACAAAATGTTAGACAGATTCAGTTGAAAATTTAGATGAGCGGGGTCGGAACATTATTTGCAAACGCACATTACCGAGCCTGCTTTTTTAAAATTTTTCCAAACGAGGCAATTTGAGATTACAAAATTTTTTTCTTTTTTGCGTCTTCTTCTTTTCTTGCTCCGACCCCTCATTATTGTGGTTGGGGGAGAAACATTATTCTCAACGGTTTTTTTGTTTCGTCAAGACTCGCTAATTAAAATTTTCACCAATAGAAAGCCCGTCAAGCGTGAATTATGTTTTAAATAAGATAGTTTTGAC
>NW_027451285.1:0-32423 GCF_964194025.1 Convolutriloba macropyga | reverse complement strand
ATCAGTATTAAAATAGAAGGCTCATGAACTTTGGCATTGTGAGGGAATGAACACTTTGAAACATAGACTCGAAATTCTACCCAGTTTATACAAAATTCTGGCTCCGATTTATACAAAATTAGCTACTGGAATTTTTCTGGCTTTCTTTATTTCCTCATTCTCTTGCAGCAACTATGAAAAAAAATTGAAGTTCGGCGATCATATACGACGAATTTCAGTTACTTTTTTCATTTAAATTCAAACTATAGAAATTAACCAAGGTGAAAGACGAGTGGAAAAACAAAAACGAAATCTCAAGTTTGACCGCAGCCGTCCGTCAAATTGCGCAATTTATAACATCCATAACGGGTCACTGTACTCGAAAAGTTTCAATTGATAGAAATCTGCTTCCCTTTTCTGCTGGGAATTAAAAAAATGATTGCTTTTGTTGCAAATCTTTCTCTAATAAAATTTCCGAGGAACGTGAAAAAAAAACGTATTTTACGTTTTTGTGGTTGGCAAACGTATGTGGTTGGCAAAAATAAACAATTAGACGGTTCGAAAGAAAATATAGTACCTGCTTTCCTTAGTTTTATGAAATATTACTACTTGGATTTCGACATGAAACTTGAGCCGGAAGTCAACATATTTCATGATCATTTTGATCATGTAACAAGAGTAGCGTCTCAAAAAAGAAAAAAGAGTAGCGTCTCAAAAAAGAAAAATGTTACATGTTCATCATGTAACATCATGAACACGGTACTAACCTAAATCGGACAAAAGTGGAGTTTTTGTTTGAAAAATAGTCATATATGATTCTCTATCGCAAAACGAAAAGTCCTCACCATTTCACAGAATAATTAGTTTTCGATGTAAATGTTTGTTTGACTTGATTTTAGGGAGTTTGATATTTCTGAAGACCTTTGTTTTTATCTAAGATAATAGTTTCGGACAATTTTGTCTCATAATTAACAAAAAACTGATCCATAAGTTTAAAACACCAAAACGCCACTATATACAAACATAACCTTAATACCAAGAGGTTCTTTCACTATTTTGCACGAGTTCGTTTGATTTCTTGGGGAATTTTTCCGATATCAACTTGTTGTCAAAAAAAAAATTGAAAACCTTGAATGATCATTATCAATATATTTGTTTCTTCAAAAAAAAACAAAAGTTTTGCTGAAGCGAAAATGAGAGCGCTATTACTATTTTTTATTTAACTTAAACCTGTTCTGTAGGAAAAATTGAAAGATCAAGGCACATTTGGTCTTTCCAGAGTAAAAAAAAAGTAGATTAGATTGATAAAAATGATGAATAGAAAAGCAACAAAACAACGTAACATCTTACATCTAAAATTATCTGTTGGTCTTTAGATTGGGTTCAACCAAATCAGATTTCTTAAGAAGCAATAAGCAGCTGTTTACCGATTGCACTAAATATCTACGGTTACTATTATCGTAAAAAAATCATATGTTACCAAAAAGCTACGCACAGCAGAACTGGAGCACTTTATACGTATTTTTGATAAAGTTTTAGGGTGATGTTATGAAAAACGTTAGGTTCTGAAGTTTTACACGTGAATTCATTCATACTTTCAACACTCGCACCGAAAAGGTTATTAGGTTGCTTTGATGTTTCACTGCTTACCAAGCTGTTACGATACAAACTGACCATTTTTGCTGAGGAAATATTTTGAAAGCAAATTTTTCAAATTTAAGATATAATTTTGCACAGTGTGCAGCGAGTTTTTATTGAGAAAAAGTCCTATATGATTCTCTATCGCTAAACGAAAAGTCTTCACCATTTCACAGAATAATCAGTTTTTGATGTAAATGTTTGTTTGACATGATTTTATGGAGTTTGATGTTTCTGAGGAACTTTGTTTTCATCTATGACAATAGTTTCGGACAAGTTTGTCTCATCATTAACAAAAAACTGATCCATTAGTTAAAAACACCAAAACGCCACTATATACAAACATAACCTTAATACCAAGAGGTTCTTTCACTATTTTGCACGAGTTCGTTTGATTTCTTGAGGAGTTTTTGCGATATCAGCTTGTTGTCGAAAAAAAATTGAAAACCTTGGATGATCATTATCAATATATTTGTTGCTTCAAAAAAATAAAAAAGTTTTGCTGAAGCGAAAATGAGAGCGCCATTACTATTATTTATTTAACTTAAAACTGTTCTGTATGAAAAATTGAACTTTCAAGGCACATTTGTTTTCCCAGAGAAACAAAAAAAGTAGATTAGATTGATGGAAATGATGAATGGAAAAGCGACAAAACAACGTAACATCTCACATCTAAAATTATCTGTTAGTCTTCAGTTTGGGTTCAACCAAATCAGATTTCTTAAGAAGCAATAAGCAGCTGTTTACCGATTGCACTAAATATCTACGGTTACAATTATCGTAAAATAGCATATGTTACCAACAAGCTACGCACAGCAGAACTCGAGCACTTTGTACGTATTTTTGATAAAGTTTTAGGGTGATGTTATGAAAAACGTTAGGTTCTGAAGTTTTACACCAGAATTCATTCATACTTTCAACACTCGCACCGAAAAGGTTATTAGGTTGCTTTGATGTTTCACTGCTTACCAAGCTGTTACGATACAAACTGACCATTTTTGCTGAGGAAATAGTTTGAAAGCAAATTTTTCAAATTTAAGATATAATTTTGCACAGTGTGCAGCGAGTTTTTATTGAGAAAAAGTCATATATGATTCTCTATCGCTAAACAAAAAGTCTTCATCATTTCACAGACTAATCAGTTTTCGATGTAAATGTTTGTTTGACATGATTTTATGGAGTTTGATGTTTCTGAGGAACTTTGTTTTCATCTATGACAATAGTTTCGGACAAGTTTGTCTCATCATTAACAAAAAACTGATCCATTAGTTAAAAACACCAAAACGCCACTATATACAAACATAACCTTAATACCAAGAGGTTCTTTCACTATTTTGCACGAGTTCGTTTGATTTCTTGAGGAGTTTTTGCGATATCAGCTTGTTGTCAAAAAAAATTGAAAACCTTGGATGATCTTTATCAATATATTTGTTGCTCCAAAAAACAAAAAAGTTTTGCTGAAGCGAAAATGAGAGCGCCATTACTATTATTTATTTAACTTAAAACTGTTCTGTAGGAAAAATTGAACTTTCAAGGCACATTTGGTTTCCCAGAGAAACAAAAAAAGTAGATTAGATTGATGGAAATGATGAATGGAAAAGCGACAAAACAACGTAACATCTCACATCTAAAATTATCTGTTAGTCTTCAATTTGGGTTCAACCAAATCAGATTTCTTAAGAAGCAATAAGCAGCTGTTTGCCGATTGCACTAAATATCTACGGTTACAATTATCGTAAAATAGCATATGTTACCAACAAGCTACGCACAGCAGAACTCGAGCACTTTGTACGTATTTTTGATAAAGTTTTAGGGTGATGTTATGAAAAACGTTAGGTTCTGAAGTTTTACACCAGAATTCATTCATACTTTCAACACTTGCATCGAAAATGTTGTTAGGTTGCTTTGATGTTTCACTGCTTACCAAGCTGTTACGATACAAAATTACCATTTTTACTGAAAAAAAAGTTTGAAAGCAAATCAGTCAAATTTAAGATATAATTTTGCACAGTGTGCAGCGAGTTTTTATTGAAAAATAGTCATATATGATTCTCTATCGCAAAACGAAAAGTCATCATCATTTCACAGACTAATCAGTTTTCGATGTAATTGTTTGTTTGACATGATTTTATGGAGTTTGATGTTTCTGAGGAACTTTGTTTTCATCTATGACATTAGTTTCGGACAAGTTTGTCTCATCATTAACAAAAAACTGATCCATTAGTTAAAAACACCAAAACGCCACTATATACAAACATAACCTTAATACCAAGAGGTTCTTTCACTATTTTGCACGAGTTCGTTTGATTTCTTGAGGAGTTTTTGCGATATCAGCTTGTTGTCAAAAAAAATTGAAAACCTTGGATGATCTTTATCAATACATTTGTTGCTCCAAAAAACAAAAAAGTTTTGCTGAAGCGAAAATGAGAGCGCCATTACTATTATTTATTTAACTTAAAACTGTTCTGTAGGAAAAATTGAACTTTCAAGGCACATTTGGTTTCCCAGAGAAACAAAAAAGTAGATTAGATTGATGGAAATGATGAATGGAAAAGCGACAAAACAACGTAACATCTCACATCTAAAATTATCTGTTAGTCTTCAATTTGGGTTCAACCAAATCAGATTTCTTAAGAAGCAATAAGCAGCTGTTTGCCGATTGCACTAAATATCTACGGTTACAATTATCGTAAAATAGCATATGTTACCAACAAGCTACGCACAGCAGAACTCGAGCACTTTGTACGTATTTTTGATAAAGTTTTAGGGTGATGTTATGAAAAACGTTAGGTTCTGAAGTTTTACACCAGAATTCATTCATACTTTCAACACTTGCATCGAAAATGTTGTTAGGTTGCTTTGATGTTTCACTGCTTACCAAGCTGTTACGATACAAAACGACCATTTTTACTGAAAAAAAAGTTTGAAAGCAAATCAGTCAAATTTAAGATATAATTTTGCACAGTGTGCAGCGAGTTTTTATTGAAAAATAGTCATATATGATTCTCTATCGCAAAACGAAAAGTCATCACCATTTTACAGACTAATCAGTTTTCGATGTAAATGTTTGTTTGACATGATTTTATGGAGTTTGATGTTTCTGAGGAACTTTGTTTTCATCTATGACAATAGTTTCAGACAAGTTTGTCTCATCATTAACAAAAAACTGATCCATTAGTTAAAAACACCAAAACGCCACTATATACAAACATAACCTTAATACCAAGAGGTTCTTTCACTATTTTGCACGAGTTCGTTTGATTTCTTGAGGAGTTTTTGCGATATCAGCTTGTTTTCAAAAAAAATTGAAAACCTTGGATGATCTTTATCAATATATTTGTTGCTCCAAAAAACAAAAAAGTTTTGCTGAAGCAAAAATGAGAGCGCCATTACTATTATTTATTTAACTTAAAACTGTTCTGTAGGAAAAATTGAACTTTCAAGGCACATTTGGTTTCCCAGAGAAACAAAAAAAGTAGATTAGATTGATGGAAATGATGAATGGAAAAGCGACAAAACAACGTAACATCTCACATCTAAAATTATCTGTTAGTCTTCAATTTGGGTTCAACCAAATCAGATTTCTTAAGAAGCATTAAGCAGCTGTTTGCCGATTGCACTAAATATCTACGGTTACAATTATCGTAAAATAGCATATGTTACCAACAAGCTACGCACAGCAGAACTCGAGCACTTTGTACGTATTTTTGATAAAGTTTTAGGGTGATGTTATGAAAAACGTTAGGTTCTGAAGTTTTACACCAGAATTCATTCATACTTTCAACACTTGCATCGAAAATGTTGTTAGGTTGCTTTGATGTTTCACTGCTTACCAAGCTGTTACGATACAAAATTACCATTTTTACTGAAAAAAAAGTTTGAAAGCAAATCAGTCAAATTTAAGATATAATTTTGCACAGTGTGCAGCGAGTTTTTATTGAAAAATAGTCATATATGATTCTCTATCGCAAAACGAAAAGTCATCACCATTTTATAGACTAATCAGTTTTTGATGTAAATGTTTGTTTGACCTGATTTTATAGAGTTTGATATTTCTGAGGAACTTTGTTTTCTTCTAAGACAATAGTTTCGGACAAGATTGTCTCATCATTAACAAAAAACTGATCTATTAGTTAAGAACACCAAAACGCCACTATATACAAACATAACCTTAATACCAAGAGGTTCTTTCAATATTTTGCACGAGTTCGTTTGATTTCTTGAGGAGTTTTTGCGATATCAGCTTGTTGTCGAAAAAAATTGAAAACCTTGGATGATCATTATCAATATATTTGTTGCTCCAAAAAAACAAAAAAGTTTTGCTGAAGCGAAAATGAGAGCGCCATTACTATTATTTATTTAACTTAAAACTGTTCTGTAGGAAAAATTGAACTTTCAAGGCACATTTGGTTTCCCAGAGAAACAAAAAAAGTAGATTAGATTGATGGAAATGATGAATGGAAAAGCGAAAAAACAACGTAACATCTCACATCTAAAATTATCTGTTAGTCTTCAATTTGGGTTCAACCAAATCAGATTTCTTAAGAAGCAATAAGCAGCTGTTTAGCGATTGCACTAAATATCTACGGTTACAATTATCGTAAAATAGCATATGTTACCAACAAGCTACGCACAGCAGAACTCGAGCACTTTGTACGTATTTTTGATAAAGTTTTAGGGTGATGTTATGAAAAACGTTAGGTTCTGAAGTTTTACACCAGAATTCATTCATACTTTCAACACTTGCATCGAAAATGTTGTTAGGTTGCTTTGATGTTTCACTGCTTACCAAGCTGTTACGATACAAAATGACCATTTCTACTGAAAAAAAAGTTTGAAAGCAAATCAGTCAAATTTAAGATATAACTTTGCACAGTTTGCAGCGAGTTTTTATTGAAAAATAGTCATATATGATTCTCTATCGCAAAACGAAAAGTCATCACCATTTCATAGACTAATCAGTTTTTGATGTAAATGTTTGTTTGACCTAATTTTATGGAGTTTGATATTTCTGAGGAACTTTGATTTCTTCTAAGACAATAGTTTCGGACAAGTTAGTCTCATCATTAACAAAAAAATAATCCTTCAGTTTAAAACACCAAAACGCCACTATATACAAATATAACCTTAATATCAAGAGGTTTTTTGAATATTTTGCATGGGTTCGTTTGATTTCTTGAGGAATTTTTGCGATATCAGCTTGTTGTCAAAAAAATTGAAAACCTTGAATGATCATTATCAATATATTTGTTGCTTCAAAAAAAACAAAAAGTTTTCCTGAAGCGAAATTGAGAGCGTCATTACTATTATTTATTTAACCTAAACCTGTTCTGTAGGAAAAATTGAAAGATCAAGGCACATTTGGTTTTCCAGAGTAACAAAACAAGTAGATTAGATTGATAAAAATGATGAATAGAAAAGCGACAAAACAACGTAACATCTTACATCTAAAATTATCTGTTAGTCTTTAAATTGGGTTCAACCAAATCAGACTTCTTAAGATGCAATAGGCAGCTGTTTACCGATTGCACTAATTATCTACGGTTAGTATTATTGTAAAAAAAGCATATGTTACCAAAAAGCTACGCAGAGCAGAACTCGAGCACTTTATACGTATTTTTGATAAAGTTTTAGGGTGATGTTATGAAAATTGTTAGGTTCTGATGTTTTACACGAGAATTCATTCATACTTTCAACACTTGCACCGAAAAGGTTGTTAGGTTGCTTTGATGTTCCACTGCTTACCAAGCTATTACGATACAAAATGACCATGTTTGCTGAGAAAAAATGTTTGAAAGCAAATCAGGCAAATTTAAGATATAATTTGGCACAGTGTGCAGCGAGTTTTTATTGAAAAACAGTCATATATGATGCTCTATCGCAAAACGAAAAGTCCTCATCATTTCACAGACTAATCAGTTTTTGATGTAAATGTTTGTTTGACCTGATTTTATGGAGTTTTTTATTTCTGAAGAACTTTGTTTTCTTCTATGACAATAGTTTCGGACAAGTTTGTCTCATCATCAGCAAAAAAATGACCCATCAGTTTAAAACACCAAAACGCCACTATATACAATCATAACTTTAATACCAAGAGGTTCTATCACTATTTTGCACAAGTTCGTTTGATTTCTTGAGGAATTTTTGCAATATCAGCTAGTTGTCAAAAAAATTGAAAACCTTGAATGATCATTATCAATATATTTGTTGCTTCAAAAAACAAAAAAAAGTTTTGCTGAAGCAAAAATGAGAGCGCCATTACTATTATTTATTTAACTTAAAACTGTTCTGTAGGAAAAATTGAACTTTCAAGGCACATTTGGTTTCCCAGAGAAACAAAAAAAGTAGATTAGATTGATGGAAATGATGAATGGAAAAGCGACAAAACAACGTAACATCTCACATCTAAAATTATCTGTTAGTCTTCAATTTGGGTTCAACCAAATCAGATTTCTTAAGAAGCAATAAGCAGCTGTTTACCGATTGCACTAAATATCTACGGTTACAATTATCGTAAAATAGCATATGTTACCAACAAGCTACGCACAGCAGAACTCGAGCACTTTGTACGTATTTTTGATAAAGTTTTAGGGTGATGTTATGAAAAACGTTAGGTTCTGAAGTTTTACACCAGAATTCATTCAAACTTTCAACACTTGCATCGAAAATGTTGTTAGGTTGCTTTGATGTTTCACTGCTTACCAAGCTGTTACGATACAAAATGACCATTTTTACTGAAAAAAAACTTTGAAAGCGAATCAGTCAAATTTAAGATATAATTTTGCACAGTGTGCAGCGAGTTTTTATTGAAAAATAGTCATATATGATTCTCTATCGCAAAACGAAAAGTCATCACCATTTCATAGACTAATCAGTTTTTGATGTAAATGTTTGTTTGACCTGATTTTATGGAGTTTGATATTTCTGAGGAACTTTGTTTTCTTCTAAGACAATAGTTTCGGACAAGTTTGTCTCATCATTAACAAAAAACTGATCTATTAGTTAAGAACACCAAAACGCCACTATATACAAACATAACCTTAATACCAAGAGGTTCTTTCACTATTTTGCACGAGTTCGTTTGATTTCTTGAGGAGTTTTTGCGATATCAGCTTGTTGTCAAAAAAAATTGAAAACCTTGGATGATCATTATCGATATATTTGTTGCTCCAAAAAAACAAAAAAAGTTTTGCTGAAGCGAAAATGAGAGCGCCATTACTATTATTTATTTAACTTAAAACTGTTCTGTAGGAAAAATTGAACTTTCAAGGCACATTTGGTTTCCCAGAGAAACAAAAAAAGTAGATTAGATTGATGGAAATGATGAATGGAAAAGCGACAAAACAACGTAACATCTCACATCTAAAATTATCTGTTAGTCTTCAATTTGGGTTCAACCAAATCAGATTTCTTAAGAAGCAATAAGCAGCTGTTTACCGATTGCACTAAATATCTACGGTTACAATTATCGTAAAATAGCATATGTTACCAACAAGCTACGCACAGCAGAACTCGAGCACTTTGTACGTATTTTTGATAAAGATTTAGGGTGATGACATGTCAATTAATATGTCACTAATCATTTTCTTCTAACTCAAATACTCAAACAAATCTCTGTTCTCACCGGCATTCTCTGACTCCATCGAAAGTCCAAATATAAGAACAAAGAAAGTCAAGGTTTGAAACATTTTTTGTTTGATCTGAACTAAACAAAACGAAATGATACAATAACTTTGAAAATGCGGGTACCAGACAACGATAGCGTGCGAAGCTGCGTATTCTTATTTTCGAATGGGAATAATTTTTAGGCGACGAAATTCCAACTGTAAAATATCAGAAAACAAAAGAAAACTATCGCCTTTGTGGCACATTTGAGCAGGACGCTTACATTATTGATTTTTCTGCGTGTCCCCTTTGATGATTTTGCCTACCGATAAGGTAAACATATGCCAAAATAGATTGTCTGCTTTAGTTTTGTTACCATAAGAATTAGCGAAATGGGAGACTTCTATCGTCGTTTTAAGTTTTCTGACCCCAAAAACAGAAGTGTTAAAAAACCGCAGAAACAATTAAGCGAAAACTATGGGTTAGTAAACGGTTTAAAAACGATGTATGAGATTTATTATATCAGCAGCGGCTGTATTGCGGAACAATAATGATAAATGATTTCGTTTCGAGAATCATAAATTATAAAAAGAATCAAAGAGGCTCGATGTTTTTGAAATAGAAGGACAGCTTACACTTCAATTTTGAGAGCGATATGTCTGTGAAAATGCACTAACGTATGACTTCCCTAGTCCAGAAGTCGTCTTTTTAAACATGAGAGAATCGTTGGTGTTTTCGGTTTTAGTTAGACAAAAAAGAAGAAAGCCGTTACGATATTTCTAAGGTATCGTCGTAGTGATCAATTTTGAAACGAAAACAATCGTGGAACTAGGCGGCTTTGAATAGGAGGAAATTGAGGATATGTTTCATTTTTTCATATTCGGTAAGCTCATTTTCAAACGTATGAAAGTGTCGCTATGTTCGGTTTCTTAATTTTGGTATGGTTGGTTTCAAACGTAGGGAAAGTAGGAACGGAACTTACGGCTTTTACTGTAAGAAATCATCGGTATGTAATATTCCTCAGATTCCGTTTGCTCAATTCTAAAAGTACACAATTGTCGCTATATTCGGTCAGTCCCCAGTGATTCTGGAATTTTATCCTGTAAGGTCTGATAAGATGCTGATCAAAAATTTTTATCGGGTAAGATCTTATCTGGTCTTACAGGACAAAATTCTGCCCTAAGTGAATTTTAATCGTGTAACATCTGATAAGATACTTATCTGATCATATAAGACAATAGTTCAATTTTGCTGAATTGTTATCTAACAAGATCAGATAAGTATCCTATCACAAAAGTTCACGTAGCGCAGAACTTTTATCATGCAAGATCTAATAAGAAATGTATTAACGATTACAATAATGCTGTATAACGTAGTAAATTTTATAAGGAAGCAATAAATAATCGGCCAACTAACCATTTATGAAAAAAAATTATGCTTGTTGAGTCTATATTGGCGGCAGTTTTATTTTGACTTTGAATTAGGTCCTATGTATAAACTCAGTAGTTCATGATAGTTTTGGTCTTAGTAGTCTCAAAAAAATTTTTTCAGCCTAATTCAATAACCACCGCCTCTGAAACAGCCCGTAACACTCAAAAAATTTTTCTCACGATATCTTACAAAGTCTCAAAAGACAAAATGTGGTTAATTTTTCTTTTTTGCTCTGACACTTAGTGTTGAATGCTGCATTTTCTTGGCTACTGCTTGAAAGCAACTCTGAATGGTCTTCAATATGAACAACATGCCATACTCAAAAAAATTTTCGAATAAGATCTGATGAAAATCTTATCAAAAAAATGAGTCATAGCATTCCGAATGATTATTTTACAAGATCTTATAAGATTTTTATAAGACTTTACACGATAATCACTTTTTGTTAGGCAAAATTTTTATCTTGCAAGATCTGACAGAAGTGAATTTTTATCGTGTAAAGTCTTATCAGATAAGATAAAAAAATTTTGTCGTGCAAGACCTGATAAATTGTCTTACAAATTCTTTTTCTGGCGACGCATAATCTTATAAGTACTTAAAAGACATTTTTGTAAGAAATTTGTAAGATCTTAAACAATCAAAAATCTCAAATGTCTCGGGGTTCCTCGGATTCGTCATATTTGGTCTTAAACCTAATGTTTTTTCGGTATGTTAGGTTTCTCCGATTCGCCAGGTCTTTTTCAAAACTAAGAAAATGCTGATTTTTTCGAATTCAAGGATTCCATCAGTTCAGTTTTGAAATAAAAAAACTATCGGTAGGTTAAATTTCTCAGACTCGTTATGTTCGGTTTCAAACGTAAGATTTGTCGGTTCCGTCGATTTTATGAATTTGACTTGTTCAGTTTATGTTAAAAAAGTGTCGTTATGTTTGGTTTCAAACCACAAGAATTAATGAGAAAATAACCTATGAGTTTAGTTTAATACGCTCCTCAAAGCCAGACTACGTGAGTTTTACTGAACTTATTCCATTAAATGTTCGACAGATCTGTTAATTGTTTAGCTTGAAAAACAAACAAAAGATTCATGTTTTTCCCCGTTTTTTAAATGATCTGAAGAGAAAAGTCTGATTTAAGTTACTTTTTTCGAAAGGGCTACGTTTGAAATACGTCTTCGTAGTTAGGGCTACGTGTGAAATTCCTGCTATCAAAAAAACAAACTATCGTAACTATCGCAACAATATTAAGGATAAGCATTTTGTGTATGTTTTGTATTTTTTTTTAAAAAACCAACGATGCTTACATTTAAAATCGAACAAATTGAATCTAAGAAACGGTAAGTACCAACAGTCTCATTAGTTCGAAACCAAACATATCAGGCGAATCAAACACAACGGCGGTTTCTGACGAAGATAACCGAACATTTCTTGCGCATAGTTTTTGCTTGGTATTCCTGACTAGCCTTTTTCATAGACTAATTACCTTACCTATTCTCTCAAATTCTCCTTTGCAATGGATACTTTTTTAAATACGTAAGGCACAGCACTAAAAAATCTGAATAAGCGCAAAAAGTTTCGTCTGATCTCTGTCATCTGATCTAAACTATTGATATGTTGGAGACCTTAATATATTGCAAAGTGTACTTGAACAACTGGAGGGCACATTTTCTTTCTGCTCTTTCTTCTTTCTTGAAAAAAATTGAATTCTCACTTCTCCCAGAAACGAACAGGAAAAATGAATAAAACAAAACAGTGGCACGACCTCAATATATATCTGACCTGAAACTAATAAAACAACAGAAGAGGACGAATTGTCAAATGAATTGTCGTTATTTCAGAATGATTAAACGTCACAAAAGGAATGATTTTTTGATTCTGGTCAAAGAAAAAGTGGAGGTACTTTGAACATTTGCAGATGAAGATAAATAATAAATTTTAGTTTGATAGGAACAAAGTAACAGCAGAGAAACCAAAAAGAGTTGGTCTCAAATATTCCCCCTCAAATCTAGCAACAAACAAAAATGAGATTGTACACTTTTCTCTCCTCTGTTTACAGGTTCCATGTTATCAACATCCATTTCCTTCATTGAGCAGAAAAGACAAAATCGGATCGTTTCTGAGATTGTAAATATAATCTGGATTTTCTCAGCGGATATTCAATATCAAAATTTGGGTTGACTTTTTGTCAAAGTAAAAAATGGTACATGAAAAGAGAGCCTAAAAATATTCTATCCACAACTTAAAATCATTCAACATTGAGCAAAAACCGTTGTCTACGTCCTTTTCTCTTAATCATTTGAGCTATCGAGAAAGGCAATAGCTGATATCAGGAGATAAATTCAGAGATGACATTTCTTCGCATTTGTTTTTTCATTTGTCGTAAACATGAGTTCGTCGACGTCTCCAAAATGACGGATGGTTAAAAAAAGACTCCTGGCCCATGATTAGTCTGCGGAAATTCTTCTGAAAGCAGGAGAGTTAGTTCTTAAGTCACATTTCTTAGATCAGAAAAACTTCTATCCCTTTTTCAAAATTTTTGAAGCTATGGCTGACAATTAATTTTTCAACACTGTTTTCCTCTTAAAAGGATTGCTTCAACTAAACTAAACTATTCTTGTCGTACACGCTCACAGTACGAGAAGAAAATGCATCATTCGCGTTGTGAATCAGTAGAGTTGGAATAGAGTGCTTAATCGCGGAGCGAATCAGGCTGTTCTGATTTTTGAAATGCTCAATTGAATTAGTACTGGGCTGATTTGCGGAGCGAATCAGGCTTATTATTATTATTATTATTTACAGTCACAATGCTAGTCACGAGGCGATTAGCTAGGTTACGGGAGATTGTATTCGCCTGGTGAATACAAAACATGATTTAGTAGAATGAAATGGAACTGATTGGAGTGAAAAGTTCTGATTTGACTGAATAACTTAGCAGCAGTTTTCCAAGAATAGAAAATCATTATCAAGGAGTGTGAGCTGCTACAAAATGTTAACAACGCGGAATGGAGAGAAGTATGGACAGACTTAAATATAGAAAGTATTAAAAAGTATGAATGAAACATCACAGACACAATCAAAAATTGCGCAGAGGACAAATTGAACTGGAACTAAAATGAGGAATGGTAATCCGAATGATAGAATAGCAACGAAATGGTTAAGTTAAATGATAACGTTAGTACCTTTCTACCATATATCCGCACTCAGAAACAAAAATGAAGCTTTGCTATGTTTTTGTTTATTCGTTTGGCTTTATGACAGACAATTAATTAACAACATATACTGGTTAGCTACTAGTAATATATGTGTTTTTGTTTCTTGAAGTCTTTCCAAATCAGAGTGTAATCCCACTTCAAGGGCGGTGAGTGTTCTTGAGCTATCATTTGGATAAATGTATGTCTGCACTACCGGAGCTATTTGCAGTGTGATTACACAAACAGCAAAATTGCTGTTTTCATCCTCTTTGACAACTGTCGGGCCGCGTTGCAATAACCCATAGAGTTCGTGGAGGTCTTTCTTGGATTATTTGTGGGCCGGGATCTTCATTTGGCTATCTTTAGCTGGACAGATTCCTCTGTCCCCGGAGTCGGTCGGCCCTGACACTAATTTCGAATAGGACGTGATTCGCCCTGCGGATCAATGATCAGTCGTCATTCGCTTTATTTTTTTTTGCTATGGTCTTGTTCTTCTCAATCTCATCCGTGCTTCTGGCTGGATCGTCCCGTTTATAAGCCGGGAATAATTGGGTCTGGTCTACTGTCTCTTGATCAAATATTTACAAAGGACATTTTTTAGGAGATTAGACATGCTATATTCAGTACTCACGGTATTGAGTGGCATGTTTGGGCGTCTTACAAAATGGGCTTTAAGCGGAGAGATTTTAATTGTTTTCCATTTACAGATACGTAGTTGATAATTTATACAATAGTTAGAGCTTTTTAAGATGAAATGAGATTTAGCAGCTTTTTTGGTACAACCAAGCCTACGTTTAAATGTTTGTAAAAGGCGCTCGACTAAGCCTATTGCTCTGTGGTCATTTAATGCCGCCGTGATTACCTCAATATAGTGTTGTTCACAGAAATTACGTATTTACTTGCCTACGTGGCAATGAGCTTGATCGAAACGAATGCGGCGCAGTGTAGCAGAATGTAATTCGGTAGAAACTTTAGTATGCTATTGGCGTTAGCCTGTTCGCTTTTTTCCGCGGAGGGAAATTTAGAAAAGCGGTCCATACAGGCTAAACAGTCCATACATACAAACTCATTTCAATAGCTTAAAAAAATGAAACAAATAGCTGCGTCTTAAAATGAAAACAGTTTCTTTAACAATTAAACAACTTTGTCTCATATTTTTTGATTAAGATATTCCAGTATTAAGAATTAAGATCAGAAAGTGAAAAACATTAACTGGTTTAGTTTTGATATTCAAAAGCGAAAAACTAAACTATTCTTGTCGTACACGCTCACTTTACGAGAAGAAAGTGCGTCATTCGCGTTGTAAATCTGTAGAGTTGGAGTAGAGTGTTTAACCGCGGAGCAAATCAGGCTGTTCAGATTTTTGAAATGCTCAATTGAACTAGTACTGGGCTGATTTGCGGAGCTAATCAGGCTTGTTTTTATTATTTACAGTCACAATGGTAGTCACGAGGCGATTAGTTTAGGTTACGGGAGATTTTTTTCGCCCGGTGAAAACAAAACATGATTCAGAAGAATGAATTGGAACTGATTGGAATGAAACGTTCTGATTTGACTGAATAACTTAGCAGCAGTTTTCCAAGATTAGAAAATCATTAACAAGGAGTGTGAACAGTTACAAAATGTTTACAACGCGAAATGAAGAGACGTATGGACAGACTGAAATAATGAAAGTATTAGGGAATCAAAAAGTATGAATGAAACATCAGAGACATAATCAAAAATTTGCACTGAGGACAAATTTAACTAGAACTAAAATGGGGAATGGCAATCGGAATGATAGGATAGCAATAAAATGGTTAAGTTAATTGATAACGTTAGTACCTTTTCACCATATATCCGCACTCAGAAACCAAATTGAAGATTTGCTATGTTTTTGTTTATGCGCTTGGCTTCATGACAGACAATTAATAAACAAAATGTACTGGTTAGCTACTAGTAATATATGTGTTCAATTAGCTTTGCAAATGTTTGTTTTTTTGAAGTCTTTCCAAATCAGAGTGTAATTCCACTTCAAGGGCGGTGAGTGTTCTTGAGCTATTATTTGGATAAACGCATGTCTGCACTACCGGAGCTATTTGCGGTATGATTGGACAAACAGCGAAATTGCTGTTTTCATCTTCTTTGACAACTGTCGGGTCGCGTTCCAATAACCCATAGAGTTCGTGGAGGTCTTTCTTGGATTATTTGTGGGCCGGGATCTTCATTTGGCTATATTTAGCTGGAAAGATTCCTCTGTCCTCGGAGTCAGTCGGCCCTACAAAAATTTCGATTAAGACGTGATTCGCCCTGCGGATCGCTGATCAGTCGTCATTCGCATTATTTTGTTTCATTAATCCTGTTCATCTCAATCCCATCCTTGCTTCTGGCTGGATCGTCCCATTTATCAGCCGCAATAATTGGGTCCGGTCTACTGTTTCTTGATCTAAATATTTACAAAGGACATTTTTTAGGAGAGATTAGACATGCTATCTTCAGTGCTCATGGTACTGAGTGGCATGTTTGGGCGTCTTACAAAATGGGCTTTAAGTGGAGAGATTTTAATTGTTTTCTCTTTCAAGATACGTAGTTGATAAATTATCCAATTTTGTGAGATTTTCAGGATGAAATGAGATTTAGCAGCTTCTTTGATACAGCCAAGCGTACGTTTAATTATTTGTAATAGGCGCTCGACTAAGCCTATTGCTCTGTGGTCTTTTAATGGCGCCGTGATTACTTCAACACTGTGTTGTTTACAGAAATTACTTATTTGCTTGCCTACGTGGCAACGAGCTTGATCGAAACGAAAGCGGCGCTAGCCTGTTTGCTTCTTCCGTGGAGGGAAACTTAGAGAAGCGGTGCATACAGGATAAACGGTCCATACATAAAAACTCATATCAATAGCTTGAAAAAAAAAGAAAAAAATAGCTGCATCTTAAAATCAAAATAGTTTCTTTAATAATTAAACAGCTTTGTCTTATATTTTTTGATTAAGAGAATCCAGTATTACTTTTTGATAAGGTCAGAAAGTGAAAAATTTTACGCGATTTAGCTTTGATATTCAAAAGCGAAAAACTAAACTATTCTTGTCGTACACGCTCACTTTACGAGAAGAAAGTGCGTCATTCGCGTTGTAAATCTGTAGAGTTGGAGTAGAGTGCTTAACCGCGGAGCAAATCAGGCTGTTCAGATTTTTGAAATGCTCAATTGAACTAGTACTGGGCTGATTTGCGGAGCTAATCAGGCTTGTTTTTATTATTTACAGTCACAATGGTAGTCACGAGGCGATTAGTTTAGGTTACGGGAGATTTTTTTCGCCCGGTGAAAACAAAACATGATTCAGAAGAATGAATTGGAACTGATTGGAATGAAACGTTCTGATTTGACTGAATAACCTAGCAGCAGTTTTCCAAGATTAGAAAATCATTAACAAGGAGTGTGAACAGTTACAAAATGTTTACAACGCGAAATGAAGAGACGTATGGACAGACTGAAATAATGAAAGTATTAGGGAATCAAAAAGTATGAATGAAACATCAGAGACATAATCAAAAATTTGCACTGAGGACAAATTTAACTAGAACTAAAATGGGGAATGGCAATCGGAATGATAGGATAGCAATAAAATGGTTAAGTTAATTGATAACGTTAGTACCTTTTCACCATATATCCGCACTCAGAAACCAAAATGCAGCTTTGCTATGTTTTTGTTTATGCGTTTGGCTTCATGACAGAAAATTAATTAGCAACATGTACTGGTTAGCTACTAGAAATATGTGTTTTTTTAGCTTTGCAAATTTTTGTTTCTTGAAGTCTTTTCAAATCAGAGTGTAAATCCACTCCAATGGTGGTGAGTGTTCTTGGATATCAATTGGATAAATGTATGTCTGAACTACCAGAGCTATTTGCGGTGTGATTACACAAACAGCGAAATTGATGTTTGGGGGCGGGTTTTGCTATGCGATTGCTTGAATTCCTGTGGCCACTGTAGAACACCGGGCAAAAATTTCGAATGCAGAGGTGATGCCTTGTGCAATGCTTGTTTGGATTGTTGTTGAGTTGTCTGTTTTTTAGGCACTGCAATTTATGGGAGCATGAGAATGTCGGTTCGTCTGTCTCCGGCTCCCGTCTTGACCGCTTGCTTCTTCTTGGCTCTGCCGGTGAGATAGTAGTCAGACTTTCCGCGGCTTCTAGACTTCTAGTTGGCAAAGGTAGTGGCGGTGGAAGTGGCCTAACCCGCATTCGCACTCGCAGAGCGCTTGAGACAGTTTATCGCACTCACGAAATCACACTTGCGTCATCAGGTTGGCTGCGACGGCTTATCTTCTTATCGCCTTCTGGTTTTCGCCCAAGTCCGCAGCGTGTTTTGTTATTCTGTCTTCAGTTAGTCTGCCTGTTCGTTTGGTTTGGTCTACAATCCTTATCAATCTTGTCGTGTCCTTTTCTGCCCTAATGGCGGATTTGGCCATTTCGGACTTTCTGTTTTTTCATCTTGCCAGGTTCCTTGATTGTGAAAGTGTTTTCATCCTCTTTGACAACTGTCGGGCCGTGTTCCAATAACCCATAGAGTTCGTGGAGGTCTTTCTAGAATTATTTGTGGGCCGGGATCTTGATTTGGCTATCATTAGCTGGACAGATTCCTCTGTCCTCGGAGTCGGTCGGCCCTGACACTAATTTCGAATAAGACGTGATTCGCCGTGCGGATCGCTGATCAGTCTGTCATTCGCATTATGTTATTGCATTGGTCTTGTTCCTCTCAATCTCGTCCTTGCTTCTGGCTGAATCTTCCCATTCATCAGCCGGGAATAATTGGGTCCGGTCTACTGTTTTTTGGTCTAAATATTTAAGAAGGACATTTTTTAGGAGAGACTGGACATCTTATCTTCAGTGCTCATGGTAATGAGTGGCATGGTTGAGCTTCTTAAAAAATGGACTTTAGGTGGAGAGATTTTACTTGTTTTCTTTTTACAGATACGTAGTTGATAATTTATCGAATATTGTAAGCTTCCTAAGATGAGATGAGATTTAGCAGCATCTTTGATAGAGCCAAGCCTACGTTTAATTGTTTTTAATAGCCGCTCGACTGATCCTATTGCTCTGTGGTCATTTAATGGCGCCGCGATTAGTTCATTATTGTGTTGTTCACAGAAATTACTTTTTTGCTTGCCTAATTGGCAACGAGTTTTATCGAAGCGAACGCGGCGCGGTGAAGCAGAATGTAATTCGGTAGAAACTTTGGTATGCTATTGGCGTTAGCCTGTTCGCTTTTTTTCGCGGATTGAAAATTAGAAAAATGGTCCATACAGGCTAAAAAATTTTTTTAAATGGTTTCTTTCATTATAAATTGGTCCATCAGAATTTGAATCTCTTCAAATGGTTCACTGCAATGATTAATATGAAGACATTTTGTAAAAAAAAATTATTGGCTTCAAGTTTTTACCTATCTTGATGCACAGTGCGCATTTTGATGACTTTGAGAGAAGATCGCAGTCATATCACATCGATGTATGCTTCTTTGATATGGTATTGCTATGCGATCGTCTATACTGAGACAACCTGACTTCACGTACACTGCATGCCAGAAAAATTGTATCTACGGCCTTCCTCGTTTCCATTAAGTACGCAAGCAGTTGCCTGCCTCTCTGAGTATTGCATCAACCGACGTCAGACTGGCGAGAAAATTCTTCATGAAATTTTTGCTCAAAGCAAAATTAAAATCATCTGCATAATTCTCCGCCGTTGCATTTGGGGTTGTTCCCGGTGTTTGTTTGGCATCTAAGGTTGCGGTGAATGGTGTTTGTAGCGGTTGAGCGGCTTGGCTTTTAGCGTATTTATCAAATCGCACTCTTGCTGGGATATTGGGTTGTTTGTTTTTTCCAGGCTTTTCGATTTGGATATAATATTGATTGGCGGTTCGATTAAAAATTTCAAATTTGGCTGAATGATTGGTAGCTATCATATTGGTGGAATGAATTTTGCTTTGAGCAGGCGCTCTGTTTTAGGAACTTACAAATAGCTGATGTGTTAATGGAGTCTTGCTTTTGCGGCGCGATGAGAGTGGCGAGTATTCTCATACGCGTACCTGACAGATATTCGATTTTGAATTGGAAAGACGATAGCCTATCAGCCCAACGTGTAAGACTACTATTGTAAGATTTGTTGGAACGATGTTACTTCACTATAGAGAATAGAGGCGGTTGTCTGAAGTGCTCTATAGCTCATACAGCCCCCATTCTTTCCAATTCAATTACGCTTCTTCTCGTTTCGACAGAGTTTGAAAACGGGATGTAAAAGCAACTGTTTTCCAACCTTCATGGTCTAATTGTTCAAGAGCGGCATCTAAACCTTGTCATGAAGCGTCGCATTTTGTTCTGGTTTCAATGCTAGGATTATAGTGTCTTCTTTCATTTGATTCTGCAATTTTTGTTTTTTTCTTCGTCAAAATATATTGCATAGTTGTCATTGTTTTGAAATTTTGCCAATTTTTTTTTAGTAATGGTCTGTGTGGATGGCATAGTTAAGCTAACGCAGTTATGACTTTGCTTAGGTGGTGAACTGAACTAATAAAAAATCTTAGTTTTTCAAGGGTATTGGGAGGTTTTAAGATTAAAATTGCGCTTGTTTCTCAATCGAGTGGCTTTATTCTGCTTTTTGTAAACTTGCAACCGAGCCAATCTATTTCTCCCTTCGCGAAGTGACAGGACGATAAGTTTATTTCCAAAATCGCTTAATCCAACTTATGATTGCATTTCCTGACTTGTTTTATGTGTTCTTCCAATGTTCCGCAACTTACAATGAGTCGTCCGCAAAAAAGTCGTATGTATTTGTTAGCCCTCTTAGTGTTGTATCAAATGCCTTTTGAATTTCGGCCGGCATATCCGTGAGTACGTAGAACTCCGTTTTGAAGGTGCCGGTCACATCGCCGCTTAGGATACTAAAATTACAGTGGCGTGATGTTTCTGAATGTCGATTGA
Organism: Convolutriloba macropyga; assembly: GCF_964194025.1. Taxonomy (NCBI): domain Eukaryota; kingdom Metazoa; phylum Xenacoelomorpha; order Acoela; family Convolutidae; genus Convolutriloba; species Convolutriloba macropyga. Next base: position 11,631 of record NW_027451285.1, on the reverse strand, counting down.
GCTGCATATACGCCTACCTCAAATCCATTGTTGTTAAGACTTTGTTGTTTCGATCCGCGTTTAAGATTAAATTTTGTGAATTCAATTGAATCAGACTATCTATATTGGACATCTGCTATTTATTTTAATGCATTGATTTATTCATGACTTTCGAATCGATTGCTAGGTTAATAGAACCTTTTTTTTACTGTTAAAACAATTGGTGAAATCAAGTTTTTGTCATTTTACGAATCAAGTTTCTCAATATGTTCTTGTTTCAGGAAATTTTCTGACTATTTTTTTGAGTTTTTCATGAGTATTTATAGAGACTTTTCTACCTTTTTGCCGACATGCTTGGTAGTTTTTTTTGTGAAATTGCGAATTTACAGTATGATTCTTTGACATAACAATTCTGCTGATTAGTCCAGAAATTTCTTCAGTAAGTTCTTGTATTAAAAGGTTATGTGTGTTGATACAGTTTACTATTTTGTTAGTAGCTGGTTGTTGTTTGATGTATATTCCCAATAATCCACGATCACTAAGTGAGCTTTTGTGGTACTCCAGTTATTGATTTCGACTATTGTCTTTACGGGTTCTTTGAGATGTTTTTGATGTTTCTTCTCGTTACTGATAGCAATTTTGCCTCTTTGCAGTTATCAATGATCGATTGCGCGAGATCTTTCGTGGCAATTTAGCAAACTTTTCTTGAATCGGGTAGGAGTTTTACTTGCTTGTTTCCAATTGTCACTTTTATGTTTTTGCGCTGAGATTCTGTCTATGTTTTTTTTTGATATCATTGCCACGCAGTTGTCATCTAATGAGCTGTAGTCTGAATTGTATTGTGTGTTGTATTTTACCTTTTTATTTAAAGGTTCTTCGTCAATTTCGTTGTCGATATCTATAGTTTGTACTTTTCTTTTATTGCTTCTTTGCTTCGATTTTCAACACATTTTTGAAAAGCGGTTCATAATGCCGCAATTGTTGCTTTTTGCCATAATGGAATACAATTTCGCTTGTCATTTGGTTGCCATGCTTGTCTACAGTTGCAAAATTGATTTGATTGGTTGCGTTTCAAATTTCGTATTCGTTTGTTGTTTTTTTTTGTTGGCGATTCGCTTGGCGATAGCAGACATTTTTTGAACGTTATTTGTTTCTAACGAGTTGGTGTTATTTGTTTCGTAACTCCAATTTCCATACTGATTGCAGTTTGGAATGATTGAATTGGTTCTGCTGTTTTGCAATTGCGTTTTATTTCGATGTCGGACATTTTGGTTATGAATATGTCTCTGATAATTTTCTCCTCACGGTCTTTGACACTAAATTTTTCTGCTATTTCCATGAGTGTACTATAGAGTGTCTCTACAATCTCCTCTTTTTTTCTGCTTTTGTGAAAACAATAAGTAATTATCAAAGGTGATGTTGCAAGGCCTTATGAATGCTGTTTCCATTATGGTCAGAAATTTGATCAATCGCAGTCCGTTTATTACCATGCAGGGTTTTTTGCAGCTTAAAATGCGTCTACCTTCAGCGCCGATGCTCAGATACAAAAGAGAAACACACTTTTGATCACAAATATCCCATTGCCGGTCACAGTACAGAATTATAAGATCAATTATTTTTTGTGCACTTTAACTATCATGAGAGCTCTAGCCGCGTGTTTCGGTATTTTATATTCCCTTGTGCTACCTTGGTTGGGTTATCAATCGGTTGCTCGTAATGAGACTCAATGAGTTAATAAAAGAATTATTGTAAGTACGTCTAGGTTGATGCCATTTTTGGCCAGTATGGTGAGTTTTACTTGGTTTTGTCAATTCTCGCAGCCTAGTGGGGTCTCTCTTGCAGCTTTTTCCAAGTAGAGTTTTTCGCGATCTTGCTGGCTGCGCCATGTCGTACACGCTCACTGCAGTTCTTTGCCGCTTGCAGTTCTTTAGCGCTGAAGATGCATCTCCCTTCAGCGCTGATGCTTAGGTACAATAGAGAAACTCACTTTTGGGTCGCAAATATCCTATTGGCGGTCACAGCCCAGAACTCCGGCATCCTTTATTTTTGGCACTTTAAATACCACGAGAGTTTTAGCTGTGCCTTTCGGGGTCTTTTATTCCGTTCTGTTAACTCGGTTGGGTCTTCAATCGCTTGTTCGTAATGAGACTCAATGTAGTAATGGTAGAATTAATGTTGCTGGCTTCGGATTCAGTAGTACGTCTAGGTTGATGCCTTGTTCGTCCAGTATGGCGAGTATTACTTGGTTTCGCCACTTCTCTCAGCCTAGTGGGGTCTCTGCTGGCTGCACCATGTTCTACAAGCTCACTGTACATTATTGATTTGCGGCACCAATCCGTAGAGCTAGGATGGAGTACTGAATTCCGGAGCGAATCAGGCTGTTAAGATTTTTGAATGCTCAATTGATTTAGTACTGGGCCTATTTACGTAGCGAATCAAATTGACTATTTTTGGCAGCCGTAATGCTAACCGCGAGGCAATTAGTCTAGATTACGGGAGATGGTTTTAACCTGGCTAATAGAAAACATGTTTCAGAAGAATGGATTGCAACTATCTGGAGTGAGAGTTTTGACTTTACTGAATAACTTAGCATCAGGTTTTCCAAGATTAGACAATCATTATCAAGGTGTGCAAACAGTTAAAAAAAATGTGCATTTTTTAAATGAAGAGACGTATGAACAGATTCAAATATTGAAAGCAATAAGCAATGAAAAAGTAGGAGTGAAACAGTATTATCACAGACGTAATCAAATATTTACACAGAGGGCAAACTGAACTTGGATAAAAATGGGGATGGAAATTGGAATGATACGATATCAACAAATTGATTAGGTTTTATAATAACGTTGGTAGTTGTGTGCCACAATTCTTTTTCTGCAATTTTGCTAAAGATTTCTTATGCTTACTGATTTTTTGTAATTAAACAAAAAGTATTTATCAAAGGTGATGTTGCAGGGCTTTATGAGTGTTGTTTTCACTATGGTCCAGAATTTGATTGTTAACAGCTCGTTTATTACCGCGTGCGGTTCTTTGCTGAGTAAAAAGCATCTACCTTCAGTGCCGATAATTAGGTACAATAGAGAAACGCACTTCTGATCACAAATATCCCAATGAAGGTCACAGCCCACAACTCCGGCATCCTTTATTTTTTGGCACTTTAAATACCACAAGAGTCTTAGGTGGGCTTTTTGGGGTCTTTTATTCCGTTCTGTTAACTCGGTTGGGTCTTCAATCGGTTGTTCGTAATGAGACTAAATGTAGTAATGGTAGATTTATTGTTATTGGCTTTGTATTGAGTAGTACGTCTAAGTTAATGCCTTCTTTGGCCATTATGGACAGTTTTACGTGGATTCGCTACTTCTCGCAGCGTAGTGCGGTCTCTGTGGCAGCTTTTTCCCAGTAGGGTTTTCGCCGATCATGCTGGCTGCGCCACGTCATACACGCCCACTGTACAAGAGAACATCTTATTGATTCACGGCGCGAGTTCGTAGAGCTAGAATGGAGTGCTGAATCCCGGAGCGAATCAAGCTGCTCAGATTTTTGGATGCTCAATTGAATTAGTACTGGGCTTATTTGTGGAGCGAATCAGGCTGATTGTTATTATTATTTACAGCCGTAATAATAATCGCGAGGCAATTATTTTATTTTAATAGAGATTGCATTGGCCTCGCAAATATGAAACTTGATTTAAAAGAACGAAATTCAACTGAATGGAATGAGAAGTTTGACTTGATTGAATATCTTTGCATCAGTTTTCCAAGATTAGAAAAACCTTATCAACGTGTGTAAACAGAAACGAAATGTTCACAACTTGCCAGAAAGGGACGTATGAACAGACATAAATTTTGACTTAAGTATTAAGGAATGAAAAAGTATGAACGAAACACCACAGACATAATCAAATATTTGCACAGAGGGCAGACTACATTTGCATAAAAATGGGGAATGACAATTGGAATGATAGGATAGCAAAGAAAGGATTAAGTTTAATAATGAAGTTGGTACTTGTGTACCACAATTTTTTCACTGCAATTTTACTAAAGATTTCTTGTGTATACCGATTTTTTGTAATAAAACATTAAGTACATATCAAAGGTGATGTTGCAGGTTCTTATGAATGCTGTTTCATTATGGTCCAGATTTGTTCACAGATGTTTTTATACCGCGTGCGGTTCTTTGCGGCTGAAAATGCATCTACCTTCAGCGCCGATGCTTAGGTACAATAGAGAAACGCTCTTTTGGTGACAAGTGACTCATTGGCGGTCACAGCACAGAATTGCGTTATTCATTATTTTTTGGTAATTAATGAGAGTTTTCGCTGCGCGTTTCGGGATTTCCTTTTCCGTTAACTTACCTCAGTTGAGTCATCGATCGGCTGTTTGCAATGAGACTGAATGAGGTAATGGTAAAAATATTGATGCTGGCTTTGATTTGAGTAGTAGTTCTAGATTGATGCCTTGTTTGGCCAGTATGGCGAGTTTTACTTGGAGTCGCCGCATCACGCAGCCTAGTGGTGTCTCTGTTGCAGCTTTTTTCCAGTAGACTTCTTCGCAACCTTGCTAGCTGCGCCAAGTTGTACCCGTTCATTGTACATTATTGATTTGCGGCGCCAGTCCGTAGAGCTAGGATGCGATTCAGGCTGTTCAGATTTTCAAATGCTCAATTGAATTAGTACTGGGCCTATTTACGTAGCGAATCAAACTGACTTTTTGCAGCCGTAATGCTAACCGCGAGGCAATTAATCTAGATTACGGGAGTTTGTTTTAGCCTGGCTAATAATAAACATGTTTCAGAAGAATGGATTGCAACTATCTGGAGTGAGAGTTTTGACTTTACTGAATAACTTGCATCAGTTTTTCAAGATTAGACAATCATTATCAAGGTGTGTAAACAGTACAAAAAAGTGCACATTTTGATTTAAAAGAATGAATTTCAACTGAATGGAATGAGAAGTTTGACTTGATTGAATAACTTTTCAGCAGTTTTCCAAGATTAGACAATCATTATCAAGGCGTGTAAACTGTTACAACATGTTTACAACTCTGAATGAAAAGACGTATGAAAAAACCTAAAGATTGAAAGTATTAGGGAACGATAAAATTTGATCACATACTTTATCAAATATTTGCACAGAGGGCAAACTGAACTTGAATAGAAATAGGGGATGGCAATGAGAATGATACGATAGCAACTGAATGATTAAGATTAATAATAACGTTGGTACTTGTGTACTACAATTCTTTTACTAAATTTTTCTTAAAGATTTCATGTTCTTACTCATTTTGGATAGCTTAGTGTTGTGAATTTCGTGTTTTTATCTATAATTTTGCTTAGCCCAATACAATCTTCTAAGAAGACATGGATTTGCGGTGCTAATCAAATCACTGTTATATTGTCAGTACTTTGAAAAGGAGAAACGTTATTTCAGTACAGAACATAAAACTGTGATTGTGTTTTATAAAATAAGTCTAATCAACTGTGAAATAATATTTCAAGACAAGCAGGAAATAAATAAATCTGTGATTTGAGAAAGTCTTATTTTAGCAAAAAACAAAATTGTGGAATCAGGTAGAACGTACAAAAATTTGAACGAAAACTGGTACTTATGTTCTACATTTCCTCATTATTAATAATTTTCAAACATAATGTGCTTGATAAAATAAATTAACCGAAAATTGTTTAGCCGAACGCATTGAGATTACATATCTCACTAATTAATTGAAACCATGGGATATAAAAAAATCTAACGTTAAACAGTTGTATCGGTCAGGCAACTACAATACATTTAAACAGAATTGGAAATGCATTGACAATGTAATTGAAAATGAACGAAATAGAATTTCATATCAGAAAACTAAAAAAAAAAACAATTTGGAACTAAATTATGTCTTGAGATAACCCCATTCAAAAAGTAATGGCTATCTTGAAAACTTCTGGAACATTTTGCCATGATCTTGCAAATTTATGCATAGTCTTTCAACATTCTGTTAGAATCTTGATAAGAATTCTTCCTCTCGGAATCTAGCAGAATACACTTTTTTCTGCTAAAATTTTTTAAGATATCCGTTTGCTGTCAGAATCAGACAAGATGAAAATTGTCTTCCGCTATTTGTCCATGGTAGCCGATAAATTTGACAGAGTTAAAAAGGATAGGTTGAAGAAACCAAGATGTGGAAATTTACTTCAATATTTAAAAATCAAAAAATATAAAATTTGATGAATCAAAGCTGCCATACTGATTTTCATTCTGATTAGAGAGAAAGTTAGACAAAATGATTGAGATCCGCCAAACAAATCACAGCTCAACCGAGCGAATTCATAAGATAACTTCTTTCTGGCAGATCTCACAAGATAGCTTTTTCTGACAGAATTTGAAAAATGAAAACTAATGCAAGAATCTTCCTGAATCTTGTAATATAACGAACCGTTCTCATCTGGGGATATGAACCAAATCGGCAAGAACTCGAAGTTTTTACTAGCTACCCATTATCTCACACCCTTTGTCAATTCGGGAACCGCCGTTGAGGATGTTATTTTGTTTCAACAATTCAAGGAGTGGTAAGGGTAACTAAATAATTTTCTGTGAAACCAACAGGATGAGAGCAATCAGTACGGTATATTCACCCACGGCACACAATTTGAGTCTTGTTTTCAAAATTTTTGACGTACTTTTTTTTTGTTAGAAAATGTAAGGCAATAGTTCATCGTTCACCAATTTTTAACAGTGAAACATATTTGAAGTCAGCGACGCTTAAAACTAGGATAAAGCAACGGGATCTCTGCCCCTCTGTTACTTAGATAAGATGGTGATTTAAAAGAAAATTGTTAATTAAGATGATTGTGTGAATCTTCAAAACCAAAAGGAAAAATGAAGCTTCAATAAAAGAATTGCAAATCATTCCATGCGCCGGCGTCTTTTGGTAACTTTTGTTAACTTCCTGAGGTTTTGTTAACTGAAGAAGGCTAATTGCTCAGGTCATTTTTAAGTAAAAAAATTCTAATTCTATGTTGCCAGCATTATATTGTTGTTTACCAAAAAATTATATGTTCAATGTGAATTCCTATTTGCAATGTGAATTTCTTTGCGAAATAGGTTTAGACAGCCATATAATTGTGCTTTGAGCAACGTAACAGTGTAAACTCTGTCCCCAAAATGTCACAGTCATATCGACTATCTTCTATTCATTTTGATTAGAGAGAAAGTTAGACAAAAAAATTAACATCCGCCAAACAAATCACAGCTCAACCGAACGAAATCATAAAATAACTTCTTTCTGGCAAGTCTCACAAGATTGCATTTTCTGACAGAATTTGAAAAGTAAATACTTATGCAAGAATCTTCCTTAATCTTGCAAGATAACGAACTGCTCTCATCGGGGGATAAGAACCAAACCGGCATGAATTCGAAGTTTTTACTAGCTCCCAAAACTTTTTGTCAATTCGGGAAACGCTGTTAAGGATGTTATCTTGTGTCAACAAGTCAAGGACTAGTAAGGGCAACTAAGTAATTTTCTGGGAAAATATCAGGATGAGAGCAATCAGTACGGTATACTCAACCGCGGCGCACAAAAAAGACTAATTTACATAATTTTCTGACGTACTTTTATTTTTCGTTTGTAAGGCAATTTTTTATGCTTCAAAAATTTTCAATAGTGGAACATATTTGAAGTCAGCGACGCATAAAACTAGGGTAGAACAACGTGATCTCTGCCCCTCTGTTACTTAGATAAGATCGTGCTTTAAAAGAAAGTTGTTAAGATAATTGTGTGGTTCCTCAAAACCAAAAGGAAAAATGAAGCTTCAAAAATGCATTGCAAAATCATTGCATACGGCGGCGTCTTTTGTTAACTTTTGTTAACTTCCAGAGGTTTTGTTTACTGAAGAAGGCTAATTGCTCAGGTCATTTTTAGGTTAAAAAACTCTAACTCTATGTTGCCAGCATTATATAGTTGTTTACCAAAAAATTAAATGTTCAAAATGAGAAGTGGTCTCAAAGTAACGCAATTGACTCACGAAAAGTTGCTGTTACGGCCCAATAGATAAGTACCACGAAAGATTTTTGTGGGAACAACAAAATTGGCATTGCTTTTGTTCCAGTTTGACGATTATGGACAAAAAGTTTTTTGAAATAATTTTTTTCTCGAAAATATAGCGCATGATGCGTAGTTTCCGGAAAAAGTATGTTAGATGGTTGATTAGCAACACTCTACGCTAACTGAAGAAGGCTAATTGCTCAGGTCATTTTTAAGTCAAAAAACTCTAATTCTATGTTGCCAGCATTATATTGTTGTTTACCAAAACATTATATGTTCAATGTGAAATCCTATTTGCAATGTGAATTCATTTGCGAAATAGGTTTAGACAGCCATATGATTGTGTTTTGAGCATCGTAACAGTGTTTACTCTGTCACCAACATGTCATTGTCATGTCAACTATCCTTAGCCTGAAAGTTCAGCGCAGTTTCAGCTTTCTTTTAGCTATAGCCTTTTAGAACATAAATTCGCGTGGTGGAAATATAACGAAAATGCATGTTCAATCATCGGTTGAGAAAACGCTTCTATTTCAAGCTAGTTTTCAGGGTTGAATTTGTTGCGGTTTCAAAGTGAGGTGAGAATGACTGAATCAAACGTCCCTAAAAATTAAACATTTGTAAAAATTTAGTTACAGGTAGTCTTCCGAGACGATGTGATCGAAATTCTTTTCAGATGTTAGATATTCAGGGAAAACCGCATGCCAGGAATTTTTATTTTTCACCAGAATCATTTAATTTTCTTCTCATTTTATTCTAGCAATTTTGGAATAATTTGTTTAGTTCAAGTCGATTTATTGAACACTATTGCCCTTCCAAAGATTTCTCGAATCAGGCAGGCTACTCTTATGTGTCCATATTTTAGAACATGGCCAGATGTTTGCTCTTTCTATCTGCGCCTTGGAATTGCGAATAACGGCGCCATAACGTCCGAAGATGGAAAAATTGTAAAACAGAAGGAAAATTAATTGTTCTAATTTTGTTTTAAAAAAACTAGAGGTCTACAGTCGCAGGTTTAGGTCCAGACACGAATTGAGCTATGATCAGACTATCCAGACTCAAATGACCTCTGATCAGACTTTCCAGACCAATGTCCTCTGATCAGACCGAAGCGAGACCTTTGTCCAAACTATAGTGCGCTTATGATCAGACCCAAATTCAGACCATTGGACCATTGTCCAGACTATAAACAGACTACGATCAGTAATTCCAGACCAAAGTGGCCGCTTTTCAGACCGAACCCAGATCTTTGTCCAGACTACACTTGGCTTATGTTCAGACTGAAAGTCAGACCAATGTCCAGTTATAAAAAGACTATGATCAGACCTTCCGGACCAAATTGACCGCTTAACAGACTCAATCTGGACCAAATCTGGAAAAATGTACATTTTCTCTGTTTCAAATTTAAAATAAAGCTAAGTAACCACAATCGGAAATTTTTGTATGTTGAAAAAAATAGAGATTTTTTATACAGTCCTCTCTTTAATTGCAATTATTCAAGTTACTACAATACATAATAATTTATCTGACTTAATATAGAGCGCTGAAAAAATCAGAAAGTAGATATTGTACTTTTCATATTTTTTTTGGTTTTCCAATACTCTCTCGAAAATTTGGTGCAAAGTTTTTTGCGGTAATTGAACTTTTTTTCTTATTCAATGCAAAAGAAAATTTATTTAACGGAGAAATGAATATAAAGACTATGAACAGGCCCTCCAGACCGAATTGTCCTCTGATCAGACCGAAATCAGACCATGGTCCAGACTATTGTGCGCTCGATTCGTTTTCCAGACCCTGTAATTTCGGTCTGGGAACACACGGGTGTGCGCACAATTGGGTCTGATCATAGCTAAATCTGGGTTTGTAGTGTGCGTGGCTCAGAAGATAATAATTATGATGTTGGATTGGAACGATCAGGTCGGAAGCTGACAAAATTTTTTAAAGTCCTCATTTTGAAAAAGTACTGAAATTTGGAGGAAGAGGAACAAAATTTATTGGAAGAAGAGGTACAATATTTATTTTAACGAAGTAAAAAACATAGCGGGAAAAATTTAGTAAAATAGAGTTCAAAGAATTGAACATTTAAAACACCTGATTGCTAGTCTTCTTAGAACAGTTGCTTTTAATAGTAAATATAATGAGAGTAAACACATCAAAACAGAACAATTTTCTTTCTTCAAGTTTCTTTATATACTTGGGAGGCAACATTAAATGGCGAGGAAACGCCATCTTAAAAACCCTTCACACTGACAGTATTTCAGGGGAGAAAAAAATTGTATAAAAACAGTGAGACATATTGAAAGGCACATTTTTTTCGGATTTCATTATGCATTTATTGAGTGAAATTAAATGGCGTCATTGTCATTGAGTATTACAACTAGAATTTAATGAAATCAACAAGTTTCACAATCTTTTATTGAAAACGCATCAACACCTTTTTCAAAAAGTTTTACGCCACGTAAAAAAGAAACAGCAAATGGAGTCAACAATCAGAAAAAAATTTAAAAAGCAAGAGGTGTCAACGCTTTTTATTATTTTTACATGGTTTAGGTATCTATTTGATTGTATTATCAGGCTAGTGGAAGAGTTCTTCTAACTCATTTTAAATTAATTTAAAAATGTTCTTCAGTATAAACTCTTTTCAACTTGCGTCAAATTGTTTGGTATTTGGTTTTCAAAAATCTAAGGGGATAATGATTGTCAGCGGTCTGGAGAAATCATATAATTGCAAAAACGTTCAAAAATGGCTGAATCGAAACATTATTACGATTGACAAAGTAAGAAACTTAGCAAGACAAGCACTAGAGTTTAAACAAAATGAACAACCTACGGAGCTGATAATTGTTTTTTTTAGAAAAGCTGCTTTTGATGGTAAAAGTAATGAAAAAAACAACATTAGAAAATTTAAAAAAAAAACGCAACAAAGTTCTCTTTCCAGATTTTTGAAAGAAATATCATTGCAACATTACAAGGATTATAAAACTCAAATCGCAAATAAGGAAACCTAGCAGTTGTCTGTTGTCGTATTGTACTAACGAATTAAAAAAAAATTGAACAAAAATTTCATTGATACAATCTACTAGAATTTGAAATCTTTGACACTCTTCAAACTATCCTTGCTAGAAAACTTTATGTCCGCCCATAAAAACCAATGAAGATACACCATAAAAGTATCCGCAAATGCAGCAACGAACACAAAAAAAAATTTAAGAATTGTCCAGCCAAAAAAACAACTCGTTATAACAATTGCTATAACAATTGAACCAATTCAAAAAGACTGTCCTCCATAAATTAGACCCTTTGACCACTTGACTAAGTGACAGAAGAACAAAAAAGGAATAAAAACAGGAGATAAAACTATACATTTTTCGCATTATTTGATAAATTACAATTTTCAAAAAATGTTCCGAGTTAAAATCCTCAGAACAGTTAGAAAGGAATCGAAATGATCAATTTATTCAATATGATTATATGATTACTTAGAGGGCTTACGTTGCCTGTCAATTTTTAGACAAAATGACATAGCACGAAAGAAAACAACTAGAGAACGAGCAAGCACTAATTGTACACTGAAAATACTAAAGTTCACTATTTAAACTAACAAAAAACTAATCATTTCTAT
>NW_027451284.1:30000-39838 GCF_964194025.1 Convolutriloba macropyga | reverse complement strand
AAGGTTCATTGAGGATAAAATATTGATTTGACCGGTGTATATCAACAAAAAGAAGGAAATGGCAAGAGAAGCAACAAATTTTCTTTTTAAGTTCTGAAATCATGTAAAGACAAATATATGGGAGATTTTCCCAAACTTTTTGGTTAAATTAGGGCCGTATAATTGCTTAAGAAGTGTGCAAATCAAACGTAGAGCCCCTTTTGCAGAACAGTTTCTTTGAATAGTATATTTAATCGTGACCGAATCTTTAGGGATACAGAATCACAACCGTCTCATGTAAATTAAAGTTTCTCTTAAAGCACTAAAGATGTCCAAAGAATGAAAGGTCCGTATATGGTTGTCTGCTTGAGTACTAAGTTTGAGTAAAAACCTGATTTTCATCGACGTCCACTTTGATAAATTTGATTGATGTGAACTGTTTAGACATTTCCTCAAATTTAGGTGCAATCATTCTGCATGGTGGGCACCTGAAACACGCATATTTAATATAGTGAGAGGTTTTGAAATTAGATTAAGACGCTCAACAGAAATTGAAAGGCCAGGAGAAAAGACAACGAAGAAATTCAACAAAATTTGTTGACCTATTCTGCTTGCCATTGCCCTAGTCGAGACCTGGAAATATTAAAAGACCGTCCTCGACAGATTTAAGGTATGAAAAGACTGTCCTCGACAGATATTGGGCATGAAAAGAATTTGTCTGGACCTAATGTGATGTCCTGGAAATTGACTGCAACTAAAACATACGTCCTGGACTTTTTGGTTAAATTAGGGCCGTATAATTGCTTAAGAAGTGTGCAAATCAAACGTAGAGCCCCTTTTGCAGTCGAGACCTGGAAATATTAAAAGACCGTCCTCGACAGATTTAAGGTATGAAAAGACTGTCCTCGACAGATATTGGGTATGAAAAGAATTTGTCTGGACCTAATGTGATGTCCTGGAATTTGGCTGCAACTAAAACATACGTCCTGGAATTCGGCTGGACAATAAAGGTTTTCTGGAATTTAGCTGGACAATGAAACATGTCCTGGAATTACGCTCGCGACCGTTATACTAATTTGTTTTCAATTCCCTTCAAAGTTAAGGACATGTAGCGCAATTGGTTAAGCATTCGGTAAGATTGCAGAAGGTCACGCGAGCGAAATCAGATGTTTATGCAACAATTTGGTTTGCCTCATTTTTGCATAGGAAAAGAATTAGGCTGGGATTATGGAAAGAATTAGCCTCGAATTTAACTAGGGTCCTCGACCGTGTAATTTAATTCAATATTTACCCCCCTGCAGTTAATCAGTCTTTTTCATTAATTCCAGGTCTCGAATAGGGTGGTGTCTTTAAACATGATTCTCAAATATAACAAAATTAATAAAAACAAAAAAATACTAATAAGAATAATAATAATAATAATAACAAAAATAATAATAAAAATAATAATAATAATAATAATAATAATAATAATAATAACAATGATAATAAAAACAATAATAGTAATAATAATAATAATAACAATAATAATAATAATAATAATAATAAAAATAATAATAATGATAATAATAATAATAATAATAATAATAATAATAATAATAATAATTGTGGTGGAGAGTATGAACCTAAACTTGGTATGAAACCAAGTAAAATGCCTACTATTATAAACTCGATTAAACCATTTTCTTAGTATTATCATTCCTCATGGAATGCATCAGTCGTACGTCAGATCCTGTTACTTGCAGCAGTAAATTTTGCCAAGTAGTATTGTGCTCAATTATATTGTTGAAAAGATCCATTTCAAACGCAGACTCAGTTTATGCTTACTGGCTTAATGGCCAATGTAGTGATATGTTGATAATAAAACTAAAAAGAATCATTCGATGATTGAAATAAATTAATTATTCGAGGTTAACATATTGATTTGTTGGGTGTATATCAACAAAAAGAAGGAAATGGCAAGAGAAACAACTAATTTCTTTTTCAGTTCTGAAATCATGTATAGACAATTATATGGGAGATTTTCCCGAACTTTTTGGTTAAATTAAGGCCGTATAATTGCTTAAGAAGTGTGCAAATCAAACGTAGAGCCCCTTTTGCAGTCGAGACCTGGAAATATTAGAAGACCGTCCTCGACAGATTTAAGGTATGAAAAGACTGTCCTCGACAGATATTGGGTATGAAAAGAATTTGTCTGGACCTAATGTGATGTCCTGGAATTTGGCTGCAACTAAAACATACGTCCTGGACTTTTTGGTTAAATTAGGGCCGTGTAATTGCTTAAGAAGTGTGCAAATCAAACGTAGAGCCCCTTTTGCAGTCGTGACCTGGAAATATTAAAAGACCGTCCTCGACAGATTTAAGGAATGAAAAGACTGACCTCGACAGATATTGGGCATGAAAAGAATTTGTCTGGACCTAATGTGATGTCCTGGAATTTGGCTGCAACTAAAACATACATCCTGGACTTTTTGGTTAAATTAGGGCCGTATAATTGCTTAAGAAGTGTGCAAATCAAACGTAGAGCCCCTTTTGCAGTCGAGACCTGGAAATATTAAAAGACCGTCCTCGACAGATTTAAGGTATGAAAAAAATTGTCCTCGACAGATATTGGGTATGAAACGAACTTGTCTGGACCTAATGCGATGTCCTGGAATTTGGCTGCAACTAAAACATACGTCCTGGAATTTAGCTGGACAATAAAACATGTCTTGGAATTACGATCGTGACCGTTATACTGATTTGTTTTCAATTCCCTTCAAAGTTAAGGACATGTAGCCCAATTGGTTAAGCATTCGGTAAGATTGCAGAAGGTCACGCGAGCGAAATCAGATGTTTATGCAACATTTTGGTTTGCCTCATTTTTGCATAGGAAAAGAATTAGGCTGGACTTATGGGAAGAATTAGCCTCGAATTTAACTAGGGTCCTCGACCGTGTAATTTAATTCAATATTTACCCCCCTGTAGTTAATAAATCTTTTTCATAAATTCCAGGTCTCGAATAGGGTGGTGTCTTTAAAAATGATTCTAAAATATAACAAATTTATTAAAAACAAAAAAAGACTCATAAGAATAATAATAATACTAATAATAATAATAATAATAAAAATAATAATAATAATAATAATAATAATAATAATAATAATAATAATAATAATAATAATAATAATAATAATAATAATAATAATAATAATCAATAATAATAACAATAATAATAATAATAATAATAATAATAATAATAATAATAATAATAATAATAATAATAATAATAATAATAATAATAATAAAAATAATAGTAATAATAATAATTGTGGTGGAGAGTATGAAACTATACTCGGTATGAAACCAAGTAAAATACCTACTATTATAAACTCGATTAAACCATATTCTTAGTACAATCATTCCTCACGGAATGCATCAGTCGTACGTCAGATCCTGTTACTTGAAGCAGTAAGCTTTGCTAAAAAGTATTGTGCTCAACTATATTGTTGAAAAGATCCATTTAAAACTCAGACTCAGTTTATGCTTACTGGCTTAATGGCCAAAATAGTGATATGTTGATAATAAAACTAAAAAGAATTATTCGATGATTGAAATAAATTAATTATTCGAGGATAACATATTGATTTGACGGGTGTATATCAACAAAAAGAAGGAAATGACAAGAGAAACAACTAGTTTCTTTTTCAGTTCTGAAATTATATAAAGACAATTATATGGGAGATTTTCCCGATCTTTTTGGTTAAATTAAGGCCGTATAATTGCTTAAGAAGTGTGCAAATCAAACGTAGAGCCCCTTTTGCAGTTGAGACCTGGAAATATTAAAAGGCAGTCCTCGACAGATTTAAGGTATGAAAAGACTGTCCTCGACAGCTATTGGGTATGAAAAGAATTTGTCTGGACCTAATGTGATGTCCTGGAATTTGGCTGCAACTAAAACATACGTCCTGGACTTTTTGGTTAAATTAGGGCTGTATAATTGCCTAAGAAGTGTGCAAATCAAATGTAGAGCCCCTTTTGCAGTCGAGACCTGGAAATATTAAAAGACCATCCTCGACAGATTTAAGGTATGAAAAGACTGTCCTCGACAGATATTGGGTATGAAAAGAATTTGTCTGGACCTAATGTGATGTCCTGGAATTTGGCTGCAACTAAAACATACGTCCTGGAATTCAGCTGGACAATAAAACATGTCCTGGAATTACGCTCGCAACCGTTATACTGATTTGTTTTCTATTCCCTTCAAGGTTAAGGACATGTAGCGCAATTGGTTAAGCATTCGGCAAGATTGCAGAAGGTCACGCGAGCGAAATCAGATGTTTATGCAACATTTTGGTTTGCCTCATTTTTGCATAGGAAAAAAATTGGGCTGGGATTATGGAAAGAATTAGCCTCGAATTTAACTAGGGTCCTCGACCGTGTAATTTAATTCAATATTTATCCCCCCCTGGATTAATCAGTCTTTTTCATTAATTCCGGGTCTCGAATAGGGTGGTGTCTTTAAAAATGATTCTAAAAATATAACAAAATTATTAAAAACAAACAAATACTAATAATAATAATAAAAATAATACCAATAATAAAAATAATAATAATAATAATAACAATAATAATAATAATATTAATAATAATATTAATAAAAACAATAATAATAAAAATAATAATAAAAATAATAATAATAATAATAATAATAATAACAATTATAATATAAGAAAAATAGTAGTAAAAATAATAATAATAACAACAATAATAATATTGATAATAATAATAATAATAATAATAATAATAATAATAATAATAAAAATAATAATAAAAATAATAATAATAATAATAATAATAATAATAAATGTGGTGGAGAGTAAGAACCTATACTTGGTATGAAACCAAGTAAAATACCTAATATTAAAAACTCGATTAAAGCATATTGTTAGTATTATCATTCCTCATGGAAGGCATCAGCCGTACGTCAGATCCTGTTACTTGAAGCATTAAACTTTGTTTCTATGAACTTAATCTTTTTGTTGTATCATATGTTAAAGGTCTTAATCTTTACGGACAGGTACTGTCTGTCACGTATGTCTTGAGTTATTGAAGTGAGAAGCGGCCAAGTGTTTTTTCCCTATATTTAGCGTAGAATTCAGTTCGGAATAGAATTTCTCAACTGCTCTTTTGACCGCTAGTATCGTTACACACAACATGGCGCAGCCAGCTCTTACACGATCACCAATAGGCGTAGCCTTATGTTGGGAAAAATGTGCCAACGACAACGTGGGAGAAATGGATCACCACAACAAAGTTAGCCATCTCGGCAAAACAAAACATACAGTTCGAAAAAACATTACGACCCAGACCCACCGCAGAAAAACTAGACTAACCCCAGGACCAAGGTCCAATGATAGATAATTTCGAATGGGACGAGATCGACAACAAAGTCAAAAAAGTTTGATAAACTTTTCACTAAGAACAGAAGGAACAAACATATTCCATCAACGCAATCCACATACAGAATTAGCAAATTGCACGACAGACGCACTAGTGATACAACTACAGGAAACATTCAAAAATCAAAAAAATAAGAAACGAAACATTCGAAAGATTTCAATTCTTCCGGTGCACAAAGAACCGAGGCGAATCATTAGAACAGTTCCTCTCTAGAACTAAACAAAAAGCAGCACTCTGCAACTCGGAAGATCTAGAAGACAGCTTGGTAAAAAGCATCTTTATACAAGGAATGGCTAATCCACAGATCCAAATGGATCTCTAATCAGAAGACAGAGATCCTATAGAGACACTACATTACGCAATAACAAGAGAGAGGCCAAGAGAACAAACAACGCATCAGTAGTGTTCACGCACGAAAACCTCAGGGATCAAGAATCAACCTGATACAAAGAACACGTCAACAAACAACAAGAAGATGCATCTTACCCACCCCACCAAACCACAACAAAATCCTAAACTGTTGGAAATGGAGGTACAAATTTATCAAAGGGCACCTGGACAACTGCCCAGCAAAAAATATAATATGCAACATCTGCAAGAAAATAGGACACTACGCAAAAGTTTGCCAATCAGAAATGCCACCGAGAAAATCAGAAACACAAAACATACAAAGAAACAACCCAAACTACAGTAAATGCTAGAAGAGTAGGTAACATACAACAATCAATTCCAAACAACGAAACAATACAGGAGGAAGAAAAAACAGAAATAGAAAGCACATGCTACATCAGAGAAATGATGGAAGAATGGAGCTCCATAAATTTCATACATTCATTGAATTTCACAACTGTTACCAAACAAGACCTGAACAAAAACCAACAGGGAAGATTCTGGATACAAACAACGAGTAATAACAAAGAAATCAACTGGCTCGCAGACACCAGCAGCCACGATATTTCATATCACGACGCACAGCACAACACCTAACACAGAAATTGGGACATCAAATAATCAAAACAGACACAAACATAGGAGAATTCAGATGCTTTAACAACACCAAAATACAGGTGGACTATACAATCCAACTGGATCTGGAAAAAGGCAATACAACAGCACAACTGCCAAACACTAGTCGTTCCCCAAAACACAGTCAACCTCCAACCTCCTAGGGCGGGACACCCTACAAAAACTAGGGATCGAAGTAACCTACACAAAACCAGATGACACAAAATACAAAATGTATACAAAATTCTATACAAAACAACATCGCAAAATGGTTATTCCAAAAAAATTCACATCTGTGCACCAGAATCGGCAGATCAAAAAACCACATAGCCAAATCCACATTCCACCAAACATTTCACCCAACACAACATAAAAAAATAAAGGAAGAACAGAACCACTCCACCTAATAGACAAAGTAGAAAGAGGACTACATGAATTCATAGAAAATAAACAGATAATAAATTTAGACAAATGCTTGGACGAATATTTCATAAGTAGTAATCACGGTAAAAAATGATAAATCAATTAAAATAGCACTCGACTCAAAATAACTAAATGACGCTATACACAAAATTAAATACCAAATGCAAAGCATTGACCATCTCATGGACAAAATAGCGTTTAAAATTAGTCAACTCAAACAAAAAGCAGGAACACTATATTTGTCAAAAACAGACCTAAAATACGGGTACAGACAAGTACCACTCCATACAGAAACACAAAAACACTGCAACTTCAACATACTAGGCGGAAACGCCACAGGAACACGAAGATTCATAAATGGCTGTTATGGACTAACAGACATGCCTGAAACATTCCAAAAAATAATGGACTTCACATTAGCAAACATCAATTCAGCACATGCATTCTTAGATGATATAATAATCATAACAAAAGGATCACTCACGGACCACGAGACAGAACCAAAGAAAGTACTCACTAGTTTAGACAAAGAAAACCTAGCAATAAGCCTAAACAAATTTGAATTCGCAGTAACAGAAATAACATGGCTAGGATACAAAATAAATCCAAATGGAATTATACCAACAAAACATAAAACGGAGGCAGTTATAAAATTGGATCCACCAAAGTCAATAAAAAACTCAGATCACTAATGGGAAGCATACAGCACCTACACAAAGTCATCCCAAACCTTTCACAATTATCAGCCCCACTACGACCACTACTTTCCCTGAAGGAAAAATAAAAAGCAGCAAATTAAACCAGAACGAAGAACACACAAAATCATTCCAACAAAAGGAAAACGCAATAAAACAAATAATAGAAAACAAACATTTTGATTCAAACCGATCATCACGAGCACGATGCGACGCAAGTAAAGGAGCATGCCTAGAACAAAAATACGACAACGGGTGGCACCCCATCGCATACGCAAGCAGATTCTTAAATACAAACGAACAAAAATATACCATAAATGAATTAGAACTACTATCAGTAGTATGGTCACTAGAACACTTCAGATACTACCTATACGGATTACACTTCACACTCCAAACGCATCACCAAGCCCTGCTATCGGCCCTAAAAGACAATAGAGCAAATAAAACATATCAAAGTAGATTAAAAAGATGGGTAGATAGACCGTTACCATTTAACTTTTCAGTAGAACATATTGCTGGTAAAAATATGGGATTTGCAGACTAACTCAATAGACATCCCACATCAGCAGCAATACCAATATCAAAAATAGACAAAAATTTTGTCATTAGTTTAATTGACTCTTTTAAATTTATGCTAAAGAAAGCAGACAAAATTTCACCCAAAAGGAACGCAGGAAATATACCAGAACAAAATGACGTCATGCAGAAAAGTGAATGAAAACAAATAAAGCAACACGCTTTTAGCCATTTGCTTAACACAAATCAGTCGCACTCTCAAAGCTGAATTTTGTTAACGTTTGTAGAAGAAGTAAACCGCATAAAAATATATTCGACCGAAAGATTATAAAACAATTTCGTGGCCCAAATAGAAAAGATATGTTATCCAACGAGCGTTCAAACACCACCGCACCAGATAACCCCCAAAACAACAATTTAGTTACGCCCTCAACAAGCGTTACCATCGGAACTCAGACGGACATTAATTCAAACATCGGACAAGGCCTAAAACCACTTAACTCCCGTATTGCATAAAATCCTTTAGATGACATAACCCCTGAAAATTCTCCAAATTCCCTACTTCATCTACATAAAGTTCTCGGAGAGGCATCCATAGCCGAAGCCATCAAAAACGATTCAAACAGCAATAAAATCCGCAGACTTATAGAGCTGCAAGACTGGTCCGCAATTAAAACTTTTCAAAGTATTGGTATAGCCTTCGTAGTGAAATATCAGTAAATCTTAATGGATGCATACTTGATGATGGGAAGTTATATATACCAACACAGCTGAGGATTACCGGAATAGACTCCGTCCATAAGACACATCCAGGCCAGGCAGGAATTATTTACCTCGCTCAACTTGTGTGGTACCCCAAATCCATCGGGAAAGAGTTGCACAAGCACCAAGGTGCAAAAAATGCACGAAAACAGGTAAAAACCTAAAACTTATCATTCCAAAAAACAAACACGTAAAACTACCACTACTATCAGAACCTAACAAGGAAGTCCAAATTGACTTCGCAGGCCCTTTAACTAACAACAACAGAGACACGTATATAAATTAGTAACAATCGACAGCTACTCCGGATATCCACACGCAGAAAGGTACACCAACTGCGACAAATAAACCACACTAAGCTACCTAAAAGAATTTATAACATTCCATGGAATACCCAGATCAATAAGGTGCGATCAAGCACAAGCATTTAAAGCAAAAATAAACTTTGAAATTTTTTGTAAAGACAACAACGTAAGACTAATACTAGACCCAGCAGGAAATCACAGAGGCACAAGAATGGTCGAAAGACTAATCCAAAAAATATAAAGACGATTGGCAGCGATAAACATGGACAACAAATGGTCAAAAGAATCACTCGCAAACAAAATATCAGCAATAATAGAAAACATAAAACTCATTCCAAACACAACCACAAAAATTACACCATTCGAAGCACACTTCAACAGAAAACTAAGCAAATAAACAAGCAACCTAGTCACACATCCAAACAAGAAAAACCTTTCGTACGATAAGATAAAGAAATTCTTTTTCGACAAGAAGATCCTCAGACGCCCGATGCTGGACCAACAATCAATGTGGAACTTCTCCGATTCGGAACCGAACCTTGACATTCAGTATGACAACCCATCAAATTCGGACGCAGATTCAGACATCATCCCCCTATCAAGACAAGTGCAAGGCAAACGTAAGCATATCTCACCGATAAAATTAACACCCGATAAATTAAGCCTAACATTTGGAGATAACACCTCCGTACTAAAAAATAAAAGAAA
>NW_027451284.1:0-20000 GCF_964194025.1 Convolutriloba macropyga | reverse complement strand
ATGGCTTAGTTACAATATTCGAGAGTTCTATGTTAAGTTTGCGTCCAAAGTGTGCTTCAAATGGCGTTGTATTAGACGTATGTTTTCGATGACGCTAGCAAGCTTAGTGCTTAATGTTTCACTATTCCAATTGGGGTCTATGTCCAGAACGGCTGACAGTTGTTTTATAGTTTGGATTAGTCGTTCAACCATACCCGTTCCGCTATGGTCTCCAGCCGGAGCAAGGATTAGTTTTATATTTTTGTTTTTGGAAAAAATTTTAAATTCTTTTGCTTTAAGTGCTTGGGCTTGGTCGCATCTTATTGACATAGGGATACCATGTTGTCTACAGTAGCGCTCGAGGTAGTCTAGAGCTGTTTCGGTTTCGCAATTATGGAAATTTTCGGCATGTGGGTATCTTGATAAGCGATCAACCGTGACTAGTATGTAGTT
Organism: Convolutriloba macropyga; assembly: GCF_964194025.1. Lineage (NCBI taxonomy): Eukaryota > Metazoa > Xenacoelomorpha > Acoela > Convolutidae > Convolutriloba > Convolutriloba macropyga. The sequence goes on along the minus strand of NW_027451284.1, from coordinate 19,568 downwards.
ATTCTGCAAATTTTCCTTGAATGGTATGGGACCAGCGAAGTCCATTTGGATTTCCTGGTTCGGCTCCGTGAGCAGCGGTAATGACCCTAGTTGTGATTTAGGTATTAGGGATTTTAAATTTTCACCTTTGTCTGTGCATCATTTGCATGCTTGGGCTTTCGCCACTATCTCCGAGTGGATGTGAGGCCACCATACCAACTTTGCTAATGCCAGCATTCCCACTTGGCCGAGGTGCTTGTGGTGAATAGCGTCGAGCACTATATGTTTTAATTTGTTGGGGATAACCATGCGGTTGTCATAAATCAAACAGTTGGTGGGGGTGACGGATAAATCGCGGCGGATTTTGTAGTATAAAGGGTTCACTTTTTTGAGATCTTCCCAGTTTTGGTCCGTAACTAAATCGATGATTGGTTTCAGTTCTTTGCTCGAGGCCTCTGCTATGAACTCTTCGTTGAATACTTTGTTTAAATTTTCTCGGTAAAGTGGGGCTGGGGTATCACTGTAACTGGGGAATAAATCTTCATGTTTTGACTCACCGATAGCATCTAGGCCTTTGCCTTTGTTTGATATATAATCAGTTTGTGCACTCGAATTGATCTATTTTGGTTGATGAAATGGAATGCTCCATTTAGAGTTTTTTGTTTGGGGCGCCGAAGCGTTTTTTTATTGGGATTTGAAATGTTTCTTTTAATGGATTTTTTCGCGTTGTAATGGCATTAGTTTACTGTTAAATGAGTTTAAATTTGAATTAGCGAAAGATGGGGAATTAGAAGTAAGACAAAGCAACTGATTTCTTTGTTGTTTACGGCAAGAAGCGTTCTTTCGTTCGCTGTGTTTTTGGAGTGGTTTAATGACGTCATTTTAATTGACTTGTTTCTTGTCTGCTTTGGATACGCTTGCTCCATTTGGAACGAGGCTGTTTTAAATTAGAGCGAAAGTTATATCGTTGATAGTATTGATGACACAATTTTTGTCTTCTTCTGTTGGAGGGGGGCCTTTCCTGTTGGATTTCTACTGAGATAATCAGCAAAACCCATATTTTTTCATGGTACATGTGGAATGGTAAAAGACGGTCAACCCACCGTGTTAGGCGACTTTAATAAGTTTTATTGCCCCTGTTTTTTTAGGGCAGTAAGTAGTGCTTGATGATCCGTTTGGAGAATGAACTGTGAACCGTGTAAGTAGTATTTGAAGTGTTCTAGTGACCATACCACTGCCAGTAGTTCTAATTCATTTGTGTTATACCTTTGTTCTAAGTTATTTAGGAATCTACTATCATATGCTACTGGTTCCCAGGTATTGCCATGTTTTTGTTCTAGGCATGCCCCCAGTACTTTTTTGCTGACGTCGCATCTAACTCTTGTTTGTTTTTCAGTGTCGAAGTGTTTATTTTCGGTAATATTTTGAATTTGTAGTTTTATTTCATTAAATGCTTGTGTGTGTTTTCCATTCCAGTCAAGTTTGTTTTGTGCCTTTGTATTGGTTTTTGATAGTAACGGTCTAAGGGGTTCTGACATTTCTGCCAAGTTTGGTAGGAATTTTATTAAATGATGAATGCATCCCATGAATGAGCGTAGTTGTTTAAGTTTTGTTGGTGGTTCGAAAGATATGATGGCATCAGATTTGGATTTTGTTGGGGTTACTCCGTTTGGAGTTACTTTGAAACCTAGCCATGTAATTTCTTCTTTTGCGAATTTGAATTTTTGTAGGTTTATTGCTAAGTTTTCTTATTTAGTTTTTTCATTATTTTGTCTAACTCGTTATCGTGATCTTGTAGACTTCCTTTCGCTATCACTAGGATGTCGTCTAGATATGCAAATTTTGTTTTTATATTTTGAAGTGTTTTGTCTATTGTTTTTTAAAATGTGGCTGGCATATCCGTTAAACCGTAAAATCCGTTGATAAAGCGGTACGTGCTTGTTGCGCGTCCTCCTAATATATTGAAAGAGCAATGTTTTTGTATAATTTCATCCAGTGGGATTTGGTTGTATGCGTATTTGAGATCTACTTTTGAGAACCAATATTGAGCAGGTAAGTTTTTCCTTTTGGAGATGTAAAAGGCTACCGAGTCTAATAGGTGATCGATGCTTTGGCATTTGGTACTTGTTCTTGTGTAATGCGTCGTTGAGTTTTTTCGAGTCGAGAGCTATTTTGACAATTTGTCTTTTTTGACTGTGATTACAGCTGAGCTTATAAAAGGTAGTCCGGATATTTCTCTAATTTGATTATTTGTCCGTCGTCTATTAGTTTGTTGAGTTCGTTTTCGACTTTTTCTAAAAGATGTAATGGTACCCTACGGCCTATGTGTTGTGACGGGGTGTAGTTTGCTTTGAATATTGATTAGGCTATGTGATTTTTTGATCAACCTAGTCTTGTTCAAAGGTGTGGGTATTTTTGGAGTATCCACTTTATGATGTTTTTCTCCGTTTGGATATTGAAAACTTGTAAAGTTTGCTTACCCTTTGATTTGTTTGCGTTGAGTGTGATCCCTAGTTTTGCCAATAAGTCTCGGCCCATGATGTTGTTTGTCTTGTTGTCAACGATCAGTAATTTACATTGTTTTGCCGATCATGATCCTGACCTTATATCCAAATGGAGTACGCCTCGAATCTGGATGTTGTTGTTTTTAAAGCATATGTACTTTGTGTTTTCTTTGTACGGATGGATTGCAGCGTTGGGGATTTTCTTCGTCAGTTCCATTGCTTTGTCGGTGTTTATGAAAGATCTTGGTGAGCCGGTGTCGGCGAGCCATTGTAGTTTTTTTTGGTCTGTTACAGTTTCCACCCAGATTTCTCCGTCGTAGTTTTTATTTAGGATGTCGTTGGGCTAATTGTGGAAGATTGTTGGGCGTATCAGGTTGATATTTGCCCAATCTTCGTGTAATTCTTTTATGTAAAGTGCTGCATCAGCATCTACACTCTCTTCTATAGAATCTTCCTGAGAGATTTCTGGTTTAACGGGTCTTACCCGTCTTGTTTGGGATGGCGTATATTGGCCTGGTATTGTAAGTTGGTGTTTTCGGATCGTTTTTCGTTCTGGCATCTTTGCTGTGCATAACGACGCATAATGGCCAATTTTTTGCAGGTATTGGTGGTTGGTTTTCTTGCATTGTTGGTTCTTTGCTGGGCAAATTTGGAGATGTGCTAGACTGAATGGATTACCAAATTTTCTGCATGGGGTTGCTTTTTGTGGTTTTTGTGATGTTGAAGTGCTCTGTTGTCTGTTGGGGCGCACTTATGTAACCGTGTTCCAGTTGGAGTGTGTTCTGAGAGTTTCTTTTTGATTCGCTTGCCCTCTCTCTCTCTGTTGATGGCATAATTGAGCACCTATTGTGGTGTTCTGACTTCGAAAGTAGTTCCATTTGTATATTGGAACCATGAATGTTTGAAATGAACTGATCTTTTACTAGATCTTCTTCTAGTTGTTCTAATTTTGCATGGGACCCAAATTCTTGAAATCTGCTGTAAAATGTTTCCAGTGATTCGTTGCTTTGTTGCTTTGCGCGGAAAAACTGGAAGCTATCGAATGTTAAGTTTCTTGGTCGGGTGAACGTAAGTGAAAGTTCGTGAACTAATTCGTTTGTGGTGCAGCGTTTGATTCTAGTAAGAGGGTTTCTTTGATGGTAACTGCGGCACCCTTCTGTTCCCAACGAAAGATAGATGAGGTTTTTGACCTTTAGGCCTGCTTCATCCCAGGGGATGCGATCTATTATTGGCCATTGGCCCTCTGTATTCAATTTGCTTACACTCGTTCTCCCAATCTACTCTTCTTTTTCATTCCTTTGTTCCCTTTGTCGTTCTTCGTCTTCGGTTTTTCCTTCGAAGGCTTCCTCGTATGTTGGGAGGGTTAGGTAGAAAAATTCTGCTCGTGTCGGTTTTAGTTTTAGTAATTTATCAACAACGAGATTGTCCCGGGCCATTATGGCCATTTTCAGTGTTCCAAACCACGAGCTCCATTCGTTAAATTCCCAGAATACTGGGACTCCTAAAGGGGATTTAGGAATCGCTGATTGCGCCATCTGATCCCGCTCTATATCTAGATAGACTCTGGTTCCGTTCAGAGCTGTTGACTCTAGAGGAGCTCTAGTGGCTATTGTAGTTGCGGGTAATATCTCCGCTTGGAGGTCTTTTTGGACAGTAATGGAAGTATCTATTTTTATAATACTACGATTCTACGAGGAATGTTATTCTGGCTTATAGCTTGCTAGCAAGATTGAAAAGAATTTGCGCTTTAACACTCTTGAATTGGCCACGAAAGAACATTTATCTTTTAGCGCTGTAAAATCTCGTCTGCGATTGAGCTCTAAAATGACTCATTAGCAGCTTCAACGAGACCTGTCAATCAGACGTGAACGTGAAGAACAGAGTTAACTTCATTTGGAGCTTAGATATCTTTGTACAAGTGAAATTAATTATATAGCATAAAAGTTTGAGATAAGATTTTATGAATAATACTTCTAGGTGCTTGTTTGCAAGGAGATACTGCGTTCTCTGTATCACAATAACAATAATAACCAAAATAATAAAAAAAGAACAATAATAATAATGATAATGATAAAAAAATATATTATTAATATAATAAAAATAATATTAGTAATATTAATAATACTAATAATTATAATAATAATAATAATAATAATAATAATAAAAATAATAAAAATAATAATAATAAAAATAATAATAAATATTAACTATAATAACATCAACAATAGTAAAATTAATGAATAATACCAATAAAAATAATAATAATAATAATAATAATAATAATAATAATAATAAAAATAATAATAGTAATATTATCAATAATAATAATACTAATAATAATAATAATAATAATAGTAATAATAATAATAATAATAATAAAAATAAAAATAATAATAATAATAATAATCAGAAGAAGACGAAGATGAAAAATTAATAATAACACTAATAGTAATAATAATAATAACAAAAATAATAATGATAATAATAATAATAATAATAATAATAATAACAATAGTAATTATAACAGTAGTAATAATAATAATAATAATAACAAAAATAATAATAATAATAAAAATAATAATAATAGTAATATAAATAATAATAATAATAATAAAAATAATAACAACAAAAATTGTGGTGCCCATCTCCATATGGAGCATTGACATCGTAACAAAGCATATTAGAAGTACTACATATAAACCCTCTTAAACTATATGATATTATATCGATTCTATAAACTGTTGTGTATCAATCTATCGCGGAGTTATATAGCATTCATGAACCTCTGTGTTAGTTATCAAATGTTCATGTGATAGTTGAAAGTGTTAACGTAGTGTTAATAGGTAGCTGTCTGAGTTGACTCCAAGTGGAAACGCAGACCATTGTCAAAACGCAGTATTGCCTTTATGTGATTATTACAAAGTTGATAAAACTCCACGTGGAATTTACGATTTATCGTCATTGTTCTCTATCACTCACCACATGGCGCAGTCAGCCTCAATAAAATCTCCATTAGGATTTCCATTAATTTGGGATAACGGAGCAAACCCAGAAGAAGAATGGGAGCAGTGGTTTTTTACCTTAAAACTAGCCGTAATGGCAAAAGAAAACTTAAAGGTAGATAAACTACTGAGGACAAAGCCAATCCCAGCCGATCTATTTTATCCAGCAATGCCGTCACTAGAAGATCAAGACCAAACGAATCAGAAGAAGAAACAACAAAAGAGACATAAAAAACCAAAGGAAAAAAAATAGATTGGGAAAACGAGTGCAAAACAATCGATTTCCGAGGCCCTTACGTAGACAAGTACCCGTGGGATGAAGCAGACATAAAAATAAAAAGCTTACTTTATTTATCAATTGGACAAAAAGGAACAAGAATACATCACCAAAACAACCCACACACGAAAATCAATAAATGCAGCACCTACGAATTCACCCACAAACTATTGTTCACTATTTAAAAAAAAATAAATCTGGTTGATTTAAGGACAACAGAACGATTTCGTCTACATTATATTTTGTTACTCATTGATACATCTCGTCTTGAAATCACATCGTCTTTTCTTCTAACAACATGAAGTTACAAATCATTATCGCTCGTGGGCCAGCTTCATCGGTATCTAATCTACCACGCTTCGGAAAGGAAGTTTTCTCTGTGAAGGATGTGTTAACTTTTTCGGCTCTAGTTTTTTTGATGTGAGATTGGTTCTGGAACTAGATGTATCTGCTCAATAGATCTTTGCCAATTCAGTGACAAAGTTCAATAATGAAATTCCAGGACTTTTGAAAATCGAAAAATTACTGCTTGGATCTAATGCCCACTATGACATTATGACGTTTTAAAACAATGATATGATATATTTATATATATATTTATATATATATATATATATATATATATGGATTGCTCATTTACCAAGAAGCAGTAAAATCCACAATTGTCACTCCAAATGCGACCGCCCCATCGAAATCTTTTCTAGTGTTCAAATATGGAGGCATCTGAAACACGGATTCAGTATTTGAAACAGTCCTAAACAAGTTGTTACACATTTAAGATAATTTCAATCGCTCACCTCTAAAAATTTCCACATTTTGATGTGCAGATCCCTACTATGCAAGTTTATATGTACATTGGAACGGTCTCTCAGATCACGCAAGATGAGATCTTGGAAAAAAGTTTTAGATTTTGCAAAAAATATTAAAGAAAAAAAACTAAGGACTATCTTTCAACGAGAATCATGCAAAATGCTACAAGATAGCGATTCTTGCATCTAGCAAGAACGTTTTAAACTCTGACAAAACAGATATTATGTACATTATTTACAATATATAATCTTGCTTTATAAATATATCATCTGGCTATACAGTACTTTTAGCTACATCTGGCTCACAAACGTAAAAGATCCAGAGAGGCAGAAATATTTTCCACAAATTTCTCAAAACGTAGCAACGTGGAACGGAATTTTTGTCGACCCCAATTCTTTATAATATTTATGAAGTTATGGAAAGATACCACAATGGCTTCGGTTGGAAAAAAAATGAAAACATTTTTAACAAAAAACGTTGAATGATTTATTTCTCTCACATGAAAAAATCCTTTGAATAGTAGCGTCGGAGCTTTTAAAAGTTTTTTTATTTTTAGGAAGAAAACAATCGGACGAAAATTTTATTATGTGATTCTTTAAGAAAATTGATAGATGTTTAGTATTTTGCTTGAACGATTTGAAGTATTTTCTGCTTCAAGTATATTTAACCATATTCTATAACCATGTTCTACTTAGTAGAAAAAAAGCAAAGAGTCATTTGTAAGCAAAGTGAAAGCACGATTATTTATCATTTATTAGATGTCAAGATTTTTGTAAAATAAACGAAAATTTCAAAAGCATGCACAGCCAATTTTGTTATTTAGCAATGAGCACAGAGCCAGCACTTTCCTTATAATACACATCATTGTGGTAACTCTTATATCTAGCTGGCATCGCAACAACAAGATTACAATCTATCAACAAATTGACGCTCATAACTTAACTGAATAACTGATTATCAAAGACACGTTTTCTAATTTAGACGCCTATATTTTTCGGAACTTTTGTTTAATTATTTCAGCTTTTCAAACAGTGCCAGAATTTTTTTTCATGCTTAAAATGGACCAAGTGTCTATACATCGAAATAATTTGTTGCAACAACATCAAAATGCTGAAATGTTTTATTGGTTGAACTTAAATTGAACGCCAATGACTCTTTGTAAAATATTGTTTCGAAGTGCTTATTCAAATAAAAATTGTATCCAATATTATTATATCGAAACAGATTTTAAAACTGCCACCAGCAATTGTTATATAATTTATTTTCTCTATTTATTATCTGAATCATTTTTCTATTCGTTGCTTTTGTGCATTTTAAAGAACATATTCTTGCATACAATGGAAGTCATTTTTCATACATGCTTTTGCATACAATGGAAGGTAGAGAGACATTCAAATAGGTCGGAACCCATCCATTTTTGTTTCAACATTTCGCATTGAAATAATTTTCTAAGATATGATGAGGACAGAAACCACAAAACCACGGAAAAAAGACAGGCGACTTTCAAAACCGGATCAGTGACGACCTTTAAGTACCTTATAGATTACCAGCACAATTTATACAAAAACATTAGCTTGGGGAATAAAAGCATTAGAAAAAAATGCCGTAACAAAACGCATCAGTCAGCTTGGTTTCTTTCATTTCTTGTGAAATTCATTAAATGAACGTTTGACTGCGACATAGATTAGATTTAGCTTTAATTTTTCAAAAAAAAATATAAAAAAGTACAGTGCATTGGTACAATCAGCGCTTGAGAGACATTCAAATAGGCGAAACCTATCGAATGATGCCTTTTTTAAAGAAAATTGAACAAAACGAAGCATTATATGAGAGATAGCTTACTGACACCACCAGAATTGTTTTAAAAGGAGTTCGTTTCCTTATATGTAATCATCTCAAATTGTATGTACAAAACTTGGTTGTTTCAGATAGCATTCTGAATTGTTTTATGTATATTTTTGCAAAAAAATTGAACATCATACTCACACGCGTTACCAAAAGTTTTTTATTGTTTGATGTCGATTTCTCAAAGAAAACAAATTTTGTTTCTCTCATTTTATGTAAAAAACTTAGAGGTGGTTTCAGATAGCATTCTGAATTGTTTTATGTATATTTTTGCAAAAAAATTGAACATCATACTCACTCGTGTTACCAAAAGTTTCTTATTGTTTGATATCGATTTCTCAATGAAAAAAATTCTGTTTTTTATAAGATCAGTTATATTTGCAGTGCCAAACACTAACAGTCTGTTTTGCGTTTTTAGTTGACCATAAGTTTTTTACAAGGGTACTAGTGTTGAACAACTGAGAAGTTTTTGGAACAGTAAAAACGAATTGTTATCTGTTTAAATTTCAGTCATTTCTTTTGTATGATCGCAAAAGAATTTTCTTAATTTAGAGAACCACCCAACTACTTCATTGGTTTTGCACAAAAAATTGAAAAACTCAGTTGTTTACAGACGCCTTGGGCTCTCAATGCGTTCCAAAGACCTACATTTGTCATGATTAAAACAGCTGGTTTTCCTCTATCCAGTCTGGACCTTCAGGATCTTGCTTTACGTTCGAGGGTCCCTCTTTCGGGGAGCACTATATTGACGTATCATCGGCAATCAGGGTTCTGTTTCTCTTTTCGAACAGCACCGGAAAATCATTGACATGAATAAAAGCATTGGTCCCTGTACCGACCCTTAAAGTACAGCGCTTTTATTGGCTCTTACTTCTGAATAAAAATTTTCAATGCAGACAAACTGTCTCCATTCGCTGAAGTCTGATTTCAAAATGTCAAGAAATTTAACTTGATTTCCAGATATTTCTAATTTTCTGAGTAATATCTCATGTTCAACAGTATCAATGGCTTCACTGGGGCTCAGAAGCAGAAACAATGATGATTCATTGTTGTTTATGCTATTTCGCTTAACTTTCACCATTTGATCAGTTTTTTTTTCAATTCTTATTCGTTTACGTCTGGACTCCCACTGGTTAGTACTGATTAGAGATTGAAGTATTCGTAAAAAATGGCATAACGCATTTGAAATTAACTTTTCAAACAGTTTGACAAGAACCGGTAAGAGGCATATTGGTCTGTATTTGTTTGAGTTTCCTTTGCAACATTTCTGAAAAAAAGTATCAACTAAGCCCGTGTTCAGTGTTTCTGGAAAAAAACATGAGATAAAAAATTTATTGAAAACGTAACAAAAGTTCCTGCAGATTGGGGATTTAGAGTTTTCATTATTAGGTTACTGGTTTCAGCAGATTGTTGGCTATTCAGATCTTTTATTGTTTCAAAAACTTCAGAGGGAGTCGTTTCTGAAAAAACAATAGCATTCGGAAACAAACGTGAAACAAACGTGAACGGCTTTTGTCTGTGTTCCAGCTCTACCACTGTGTCACCAAGCTTAAAAAACGTGATTTAGTTCTCTTGGATTGGATTGACACAGCTTTGAGACAGTTGTTCTTTTTTTGTGACAAGCTCTTAAAAGCACTCTTGAAGAAATTGTTTAAGTTAAAATACACGCAGTTCTCACTTCCGTGCCTACTTCCCTGTGTTTCTATGTTAACTCCTCAGCTTTAATTATCTTATATCGCAAAGCTATGATAAATTTTTTGCAGCCTAATTTTTGATCTCAAATGTAACCCAACCCTTTTCGTTTTTATTCTGTTTTTTTCCATCGATGGTACACATTTCTCTCTCGGATCAAGATTAATCTTCTGTAATTATTCTAATTTTCTATTGATGCTCTCTGTTGATAATAATTTAAATAATTTCCTTCAGCATTGAAAATACATTGTACTCTATGTTTTTTTCTGACTACTTTATCATCGAGCTAGTGAATTTGCCTTGATACAAAAACATGTTCCTCCTTATTGCCTATTTTGGTAGAAAAACACGGAGTAATGATCCGACACACCGCTTTTATCAGAAAAACCATCTCCTATAGTTTTTGAAGACCAACAGGTGAAATGCTGTCAGTAAAAGAGGTGTTTCAAGTGTTACTAAGTCTATATTTAGAAGGTAATTTTTTGCTCGTTCCGTTCGTTGTTGTTTGATTGTTATTTCTTTCAGATCTGTGCTATAGAAAAAACAAATATTCATAAATTAATGTATAAAATAAGTAAATAGGTATATAAAAATTTTAGAAAATTAAATTAAATAGCAATTGCAAAAAATCCGAGCCGTGGCAGCCGCAGAACAGTTTGATTTTTTAGATTTTTCGTTTTCTTCATCTAGAGTGCTCTTTCCGCGGAGGTAAAGTTGCAGATTAAGCTCCTTTTTTGGCCGGGTGTATCTTAATTTTTCTTAACGTTCTATCTTCTTCCCCTTTATTTTTCCTTCCTTTCTCATAAATAAAAGCGGTAAATAAATGGAGGGAAATTTTATGACCGAATTGGAATAATTATAATGGGGAAACATTCAGAATTGTGAAAATCTTTAATTGATCGTGGTTAAATCGTTTATTGATCGTGTTAAAAAAATACTAATGATGCAAACAAGTTCGATGCAAATAAATTTAGTCTTGATCTTTCAAATCAGGACTGGAGTAACTTATATCAATGTGAAGATGGAAATAGCATGTACAATGCTTTCATAAACGTTTTCAGTACTACTCTAGAGTTCCACGCCCCACTTATAAAAAGCTTTCAATCAGAAAAAAAAATTGCTGAAAAACCTTGGCTGACAAAAGTGTTGAGAGAAGAAATCGCCAAAAAACATAGACTTTTTAATATCTGGAAAAATAACCCATCGGAGCAAGCGCATACCATTTTCAAATATAAGAGAAATTTGTTTAATAGGCGTTTAAAAACAGCCCAAAACGAGTTTTGCAAACAATTTTTCAAAGAACTACCAACAAGTAAAGAAGAATGGAGTTTCATCAAAAAAAGTATTGGCAAAGAAAGGCAGTGTCTCGTTTTAGACAAACTAGTCGACGGTGAAACAGAAGTAGAAAACGAACTTGATATTGCAAATTGTCTCAATAGAAGTTTTCAGAAACTAGGCTTATACAATGGACAATATGTGAGCGCTCCAAATATTTCTCGCATAGAAGTTAGGGAAAAGTTTTGCTTCAGAACAGTTACACTAAAGGAACTATATGATGTCATCGATTCACTCGACAACAATAAGTCTCCGGGTCCAGGAGTTTTTAATGCTTGGGCAATCAAGGCAGCAAAGCTTCCAATCAGAACCCATTTGCAATTTGTTTTTAACACATGCTTTAGTCAAAATATTTTCCCGGAAAATTTAAAAATTGCTTTCATTAGTCCGGTCTACAAAAAAGGGGACATAAAAGTTTGCGAGAACTATAGGCCTATCTCAATTACTCCAATGTTTGCAAAACTCTTTGAGCGTATACTTCTCAATCAGGTTAACGAATTTATACAAAAAGAAAAAATTTTGAACGGTACACAGTTTGGATTTCAAAAACATAAGTCTTCAAAAACATAAGTCTTTTACTTTTAATCGAAGCATTACAAGAAAACTATGATAGCTTAAAAATTTCAGTTGCTGTTTTCATTGATCTAGTTAAAGCATTTAATTAAATATCGCACGAAATTTTCCTGAAAAAAATTGAAGCTTACGGTTTTTCAGAGAGTGCAGTTGAATTAATTGTTTCATTTCTTAAAAACAGATAGCAGTGTGTTAAGATAAATGATGTTTACTCAGAATGGTTGGAAACAAATCATGGTGTTCCACAGGGAATGGTTTTAGGGCCACTAGTTTTTCTTCTCTATATTAATGATTTTCGAGAAAAGGTACAAGGAAACTTCGACATAATTCAATTTGCTGATGACACAAGTTTCCATTTTACCAGAAACAATGTCAGCGAACTGAAGTAAAGTGTTTCTGAAATACTGGAGAAAACAGATAATTATCTAAAGCAAAACAAATTAACCATGAATACCGGTAAAACTGAACTTCTTTGCGTCTCGAAGGAACATGAAAATTTTGATCCAATAGTTTTTCGGGGACAAGAAATTAAACCACAAAGTCACTGCAGATACTTGGGTATAATAATTGATTCTAAACTAAATTTTCATGTACAACTCAGCAGAGTCCTATCAAATATGGCCACAGCGATTAGATCCATATACTTTTTACGTTATCAGTTACCTCTGGAAGCACGATTGATGCTATTCAAATACCTAGTCCTTTCTCATTTAACATTCAGTGCTCTATTTTTTCAGAACTTGAATTTCTCTGCAATGCAGCGAATTAATCGACAAATCAATTGGGGTATTAAAGTTTGTTATATGAGAAAAAAGTTTGAGAGATCTACAGATCTCTTAGTAAAATCTGACATTTTGCCTGCAGAACTTTTAATAAGCCAGATGAGTGTTTCAAATTTAGGAATGATATTTCATTATTGAAAACACACGGCACTGAGAGTTTTTTTTCTAAGTGGTAATGTCTTAGTAAGAAAAAACAACAGAACTGAACAGCTAATTCTCTTACGGTCGAGCAGTCGATCAATACAAAAAAGAAACATCCAAAAATGGAATAAACTTCCGCGTGAAGTCCGGACTATCAGATCACGCTCAAAGTTTAAACGCATGTTAAAACAGCATCTGCTCCAACAATTCAAACTTGTACCGTTGGAAAGGAATGTTGGTGGCTTCAAAAGTTATTTTTACCTTTAGAAAACGGAACCACTAATTTTGATTTTTAACATTGTACTAATTTTGTTTATATAATTTTAAACTTGTAATATTTAACCCCTGGGTTATACTTTCAATTTACTTGTTTAAAAAAAACTAACATTGAACTAGAAAATCTTCGTTTTATTGAAAATAAATATTCGACAATAATCTTGTGCCTGGTGGAAAAATTTGAATCAATTGGTGCAGACAAAAAATGGCCAATATGATTAAAGCACGTCCACGTCACGGTCATGTAATTTTTAGCAAACGTTTTTAAAAGATACCGCGCTGATCAGAAACTTCGAATTAGATTAGACAAAATGAGAGAAATAGTTGAGTTATCAATAGTCTGACACAAACTGGGAATGGTCATGATCAGATGTGCTTAGAACATGTCACATGATTCGAAAATGTGAAACTTTGTGCGGCATAATGCATAGTTGTAAAATATTGACCAATTAGAGACAACTCTGATTTGGTGGTCTAGACAGTGGAAAACAAAGGAATATGAGAATATGATTTGACAAAACAGGCAGATCAAATTTGTGCGACTGTGATCAAAAAAGTTGGGATCTCTTTCGTTTGTTCCCAACCCCCCCCCGTAGGTTATGCAACCCCCTCCTGTTACAGAGCCCATTAGTGGTCAGTACAGACACCCCAAGTCGGGCATAATTGACCGATCTGTGCAAGGGGATTTCACACTCAATCTTAATACACTATTTCTGTGGAAAACAATTATGTTTGCTAAATTGGCTTGGATTGAAATTTTTGAGGGGATTAAGTCAGTGATGTCAACGAACGCGTTTTGGCGAATACACTGACGGATTACTGTAAGTGTTTTTCAATGGCAAGTAATTAGATTTCACGATTTGCGTGAATCAGAATTGATAGCTCTTGATTAAATAATTTATTCTCAATTATTGGAGAGGGGATATTTTTGCATCTAATCATCGATTATACATATAAATGAATTCGATAAAATATTGCAGTAAAAGAATTCAAAATTGCCTCTTCATGTTTTTCAAAAAAATAATGACAAAGTTCTGTCAGTGTAGGCTATTTTGTACCGTCAGTCTTGTCCGCGAAACGGCTCTAAAAGCCCTTTGTTGACACTACTGACGGATCATAATCTAAGTGTGGCTCAAGTTTCCGTAAGTGAAATCCATTGGTCTAAAATAAGGGAAAATTTGAACTAAATTAAGGGGTCTATTTTGACCACTAATGCGCGGACTATTAAATAGTAAATCAATAAGTAAAAATATGGCAGGTGCGTCTGGGGATGCAAATAATATGCTTCCAGTAAGCGAGGGTGGGGGGCACAAACGAAAAAGATCTGAAGGTTTTAATAATTGTTGAAACTATTGTCCATTCCTACGGTGTCACATCCGCACCATCCACTAAAAAATTAACTAAGGCAATTGTGGTTCAATATTTGATATAAGGCGACAAAAAGTATGGCTCAGAAAGTGTATTTTACGTGTATGAGGGTAGCCCTCCAACCAATAAACTGTTAAATCATTTCTATCACCATATCCCGGCCCGAGTTTCACTTAAAAGCTATTCGCCGTTTTTCGTTCTGCTCAAGCTCGTTGGTTTAAAGAAGACTCTAAAAAGACCCAGAAAAGAACCAGAAAAAGACCCAAAAATGTCTGCAGTTTTGTGAGAATTGAGGAAAAGCGCAATCAACAGATTGTCTGGGCACACAAAAGTTTAAAGTTCTATTGAAGTTATTTCGAATACTTTCAGACCGATTACATGTTGTTTGAATTGTGAGCAATGAAAAACATTGGGACAACTTACGTTTGAAATTGTACGTGCCGCGTGCTTCGTTCTATAGTAGGGAGGTTTGATATTATGGTATGGTAGTTTAGTTCAGGTTTTGAAGTTAAAAGCCTTATTTCTTCAGCTCAATATAAAGTAAATGCATATAAAGTAGGTCATACACAGCTTGAATTATTAATAATTACTCCTCGGCTATTCTATCACGATTGGTATGCAAAGTGATTGGACAAATAAGACGCGTACTGAAAATATAAAATAAAGCTTATTTTCTGTATCTTTTCAAACGCTAGATGTACCAACACGAAAATGAAAAAGATAAATTTTTAAAGGCTTTTCATTATACATGCATATATGCGTGCATGTATGTGCTATACATGTATGTATCCGGTATAGCTGAAAACGACAATATATTGCGTGCACATTTTTTTTGGTTACAGTTGTCTTTCCATTTTTCAAATTGATATGATACACAAATAAACAAATGGTATAAAATTAGTAATTCCCTATACGTGAGGTATTTAACTAGAGGCAATTTTTCAGGAAATAGTACTTAAACTATAACTTTATTCCGAACTGAAGCATTATTACAAAATATAGTTCAGTAGTAAGTAAGTCATTTCTGTTTGATACTCAAACAAATGTCGATCACAATGTGAACAAATTCAGTTTCCATTAAGCCAATCACTAGACCAACTGACCATGACTAAAAGGCAGTTTCATCATCATTTGTGATTCTCAAACTACTTGAACCGTTTCAGTAAACAAATTGGTTGCACATTAAATAAACATTGCACACTCGGGTACGAGGAAATTATAGTTCTATGAGGCAATTCGTGAGAATAATGAAATAATGTACATCAAATATGGCTCTCATAATTAGACATTATAGATTTAAGGATACGCCTCTAACATACAAAAAAATAATATGTTCTTAAAATAAGATGTCAAAAATTATCTTTCGAGACCGTTTGAACCAATCAGTACCTGTGTGAACAATTCTATAATCTATTGTTAAGAGTACGCTAAAACAAACAAAATGCGTGACTGAAAACTGTATAAAACCCTAGGTAAATTGGCAAAAATCAAATATACACTGAATTTCATTTGAAAAAATACAGGTAGAAATAGAAAAATTTATCCAAGGAAATGTTGCAAAACTTACCTCAAAGATGGAATAGAGTCCGTAAAATTCCTGCAAACATCAAGAAAATGTTGACTGTGCTATTCATGCATACCGCAGACAGTGAGTCTACATCCAATGAAAAACTCAAGGTAGCAAACTAATATGAGGATACGATAACCAATTTTGCAATAAAAAACTGTGCCTACAAAATTGTTAAACGTCGAAAAATGGCTAACTTAACGTTTTATGAGAAGTTGAGTTCAGAGGTTTTTGTAAATTATGAGAACCGCTTTCAAAAAATTAACCAAATTAACAACATCTTTGATAGTATCAACTTTCAAATTTATAGTTCTCTAATGGTGGAGAAGCGTGAAGTCAAAACTTAGGTGTCCAAGCTGACAAACAAAATAAGTTTTCAAACGAAGTGAAAACTATTCTTGAAAAAGAGCGGAGAATTAAAAGAAATATGCTCAAATTGTGTTTCAAATCTGGAACAATTTTCATATCTTATTCTGTATGTGAGTTTTTAGTCTCCTTAAGGAATAAATGGCATCGAGACTAAACATGCAAATTCAAAATAAAATAAAAAAATGTTCCAGATTTGAAACACAAATCGAGTATACTTCTTTTATTCCTTCCGCCCTTTTATATATAAATAAATATATAAATATATATATATATATATATATATATATATATATATACATATATATATATATATATATATATATATATATATATATATATATATATTTATACATATATATATACATATATATATATATATATATATATATATATATATATATATATATTCCAACAGCAGCTCAGCAGCGTTAGGTGGGGCTATTATTGATCTTTTTTTAGGTGTCCCCGTTTTTAGGACTCGCATAGGAGTATTGGTATTTTCAAGAACTAGATGTTCAATTGACAATTTTTTTTTCTTTGCCTCTTGTCGGCCGTTGAGGTATCAATTTTTCATCGTGTACAACAATTACGTATAGTGAAAATGTGAAGGAATGTTATCACTTTTCTTGTTTTCTCTGAAATTGTTCTTCGGTTGACCCACCACCCGCTGCGCTAACCACACGCCCCATCAAGTAAACTAAAGCTAGCCTCACTAAATTCTGGCTAGTATTTATGTATGTATGTAAAAATATATGTACGTATATGTATTTTTACATGGATGCACTTTTGTATGTATAAAGGTATGTATGTTTGTATATATATATATATATATATATATATATATATATATATATGTGTGTGTGTGTGTGTGTGTGTGTGTGTGTGTGTGTATATATATAAAAATATTTGTATATATTTATATATGTATATGTGTATATGTGCTTATATGTTTATTGTATATAGATGGCCGCAGTGTTGGCCAAGAGGGCGTTTAGCTGGCGTTTTCACTGCTATTTTTAACGTTTGAAGGACTTTTCTGACGTTTGCCGGCTAATTTTTTTTACGGGGGGAGGGCGATAAAATTTTCCAATTTAATTTCTCTAAGTTAATTGAGTGCACTTGGAATTATTTTTATGCTCATTAAGCAAAGTGTAATTATAAAATTTTTTCAAGCTATTTGTTAATGTCATCTATTTGTTAATGCTGATATTGAGTCAATTTCTAGTTGCACCTTCGATTATGTTTTCAGTGCTTTGTTTGTTGTTTGTTTGCATCGTATGGATGACCGACGGATCACGCAGATGTTGATTGCCATTTTAGAGACGACTGCCCAAGTTTTTCAGCCTATGCAGTCCGACTTGTACATGTTCTAACTAAAGCGTGTTCTCTTTAGTTGATCATGGGTGCACAGAATTACGCATGAAGTACGAGCGAGAAATACATTTGGCTCACAGCTGGCTGGATCAATATTCGTCGGCTATTTCTTACTGGCCCGAAACTCAAATGGCAAAGATCCAAAAATATATGAACGAGGAATACGATTGGCACACAGCTGGCTGAATCAATATTTGTTGGCAAATTTCTCACTGATCCTGAACTCAAGTCGCAAACATGGAAAGACATGGCTCTTCAACTACTTTCAAAATGCTTCAGAAAAACAGATTATTTTGAATAAACATACGTTGAAACACTTTTTTTGATTAACTATATGACGATTAATATATTTTTGAAATAATTCATCGACTTTTTGCAAAAAAAGGTTGATAGTGATTTTTCATGCTGTTCAATGCAGAAACAGACTAAAAATGCATTTTGATCACAGCAATTGCAGTTTCTGAAGTTCATGATGTTCAGCAGATTCCCAGAAATTTACTCTGATTTTTACCATGAAATGTCTAATAGGTGCCATGATAAGAACTCTGCGCATTGCAAAAATTATAATGAGAGTACTATGATTCAGTACTGACTTTTAATGACACTCAGATCCCGTTTGACTCCGAAAAAATCTCAACATCTTCTCAACTTCAAAAGTATTTGAATTGCATAGTAGTGGTGATAAGTTGATCATTTACGACAAAGTTGATCTGCTGCACTAGACACTTTTAATAGTTACAATCAAGAGAAAAATGACTGTATTGGTCTATTATTGTACAGTTTCCTGCTGCATAGTATTGTTTTGCCTACATTCTCAAGCAAAATTCCAACGATTTGAAATAGTTTTTCAAAGAAAATTTTATCTGAGTTTGCTCTTCCGAATTAAAGCTTCTAATTAAAGTCATTGCGAAGTGTCATTTGCTGCATCGTTTGTTTGAACTTCAATGTCTTTGTCGTACAAAATCAATATTGTGTACTTGATTTTGCAATGCGAATCACAATTTAAATTTCTGTTGAGTGTACTTGTGCGGCGAGTGCACTTAACACAGTTTTGTACTTGGATTTACTTGGTAAAAAGCTTATCTGACACTTGTCTATTTTACTCAGATAGTAAATACGACTGACGAGAAATAAATTAAATTGAGCAACTGTACTCGAGGTGCAAAACTAAGAGAATCAGATTTATAATAAGTTAGCAACACCGAAGTCATAACGAATGTGCACAAACAAATTCCAGTGCGGTAATTAGGGCAACAGACATAATATGTGAAATGAAAGATGTTAGACAGTGAAGTTAAAATGACTTTGGAATACGTCCTTCAAGATTAGGTACAATGTTAAATAAGTACATCGTATAATAATTTTACTGCACCAAGTAAATTGATTATGTACAACATTTTCCCCCTTTAGTGAAAATTAAACTTGCATAACGTGAAAATTTTAATAACAATATTGTTTATATACTTTTTCACCGGTTAAAAAATTATCAACAATATATTTACTGTTTACAATAGCTAGTCATAAATAATACTGTATGAAAAGTTTAAGTCTGCATGTCCTCTTCGTCAATTATGAATTCCTCTGTTGGACTCTGATTTGCTGGGCGAATGCCAGGTTCAGTTGGAGAAACTTCACCTATGACTGGCGAGGGAAATGTATTTGGAATTGGCTCTA
>NW_027451283.1:17500-20008 GCF_964194025.1 Convolutriloba macropyga | reverse complement strand
CTAGCTCAAGCTAACTCAAGCTAGTTCAAGCTAACTCAAGCTAGCTAAAGCTAACTCAAGCTAACTCAAGCTAACTCAAGCTAACTCAAGCTAGCTAAAGCTAACTCAAGCTAACTCAAGCTAACCCGAGCTAACTCAAGCTAGCTCAAGCTAACCCAAGCTAGCTAAAGCTAACTCAAGCTAACTCAAGCTAATTCAAGCTAACTCAAGCTAACTCAAGCTAACTCAAGCTAACTCAAGCTAGCTAAAGCTAACTCAAGCTAACTCAAGCTAACTCAAGCTAACCCGAGCTAACTCAAGCTAACTCAAGGTAGCTAAAGCTAGTTCAAGCTAACTCAAGCTAGCTAAAGCTAAGACAAGCTAACTCAAGCTAACTCAAGCTAACTCAAGCTAACTCAAGCTAACTCAAGCTAGTTCAAGCTAACTCAAGCTAGCTCAAGCTAACCCAAGCTAGCTAAAGCTAACTCAAGCTAACTCAAGCTAACTCAAGCTAACCCGAGCTAACTCAAGCTAACTCAAGGTAGCTAAAGCTAGTTCAAGCTAGCTCAAGCTAGCTAAAGCTAAGACAAGCTAACCCGAGCTAACTCAAGCTAACTCAAGGTAGCTAAAGCTAGTTCAAGCTAACTCAAGCTAGCTAAAGCTAAGACAAGCTAACTCAAGCTAACTCAAGCTAACTCAAGCTAACTCAAGCTAACTCAAGCTAACTCAAGCTAGTTCAAGCTAACTCAAGCTAACTCAAGCTAACTCAAGCTAGCTAAAGCTAACTCAAGCTAACTCAAGCTAACTCAAGCTAACCCGAGCTAACTCAAGCTAACTCAAGGTAGCTAAAGCTAGTTCAAGCTAACTCAAGCTAGCTAAAGCTAAGACAAGCTAACTCAAGCTAACTCAAGCTAACTCAAGCTAACTCAAGCTAACTAAAGCTAGTTCAAGCTAACTCAAGCTAGCTAAAGCTAACTCAAGCTAACTCAAGCTAACTCAAGCTAGCTCAAGCTAACTCAAGCTAGTTCAAGCTAACTCAAGCTAGCTAAAGCTAACTCAAGCTAACTCAAGCTAACTCAAGCTAACTCAAGCTAGCTAAAGCTAACTCAAGCTAACTCAAGCTAACCCGAGCTAACTCAAGCTAGCTCAAGCTAACCCAAGCTAGCTAAAGCTAACTCAAGCTAACTCAAGCTAATTCAAGCTAACTCAAGCTAACTCAAGCTAACTCAAGCTAACTCAAGCTAGCTAAAGCTAACTCAAGCTAACTCAAGCTAACTCAAGCTAACCCGAGCTAACTCAAGCTAACTCAAGGTAGCTAAAGCTAGTTCAAGCTAACTCAAGCTAGCTAAAGCTAAGACAAGCTAACTCAAGCTAACTCAAGCTAACTCAAGCTAACTCAAGCTAACTCAAGCTAGTTCAAGCTAACTTAATGAAGTTAACCCAAGCTAACTTGGGTTAATGAAGTCAAACTCAAGCTAACCCGAGCTAACTCAAGCTAACTCAAGCTAATTCAAGCTAACTCAAGCTAACTCAAGCTAATTCAAGCTAACTCAAGCTAATTCAAGCTAACTCAAGCTAGCTCAAGCTAACTCAAGCTAACCCAAGCTAACTTAAGCTAGCTTAAGCTAATTAAAGCTAATTAAAGCTAACTCAAGCTAACCCAAGCTAACTTAAGCTAGCTCTAGCTGGCTGCCACTGTTAGGCCATTTGGGAGCGCTTTTCTCGCACTCTGATTGGCTGCCACTGTTAGGCCATTTGGGAGCGCTTTTCTCGCACTCTGATTGGCTGCCACTGTTAGGCCATTTGGGAGCGCTTTTCTCGCACTCTGATTGGCTGCCACTGTTAGGCCATTTGGGAGCGCTTTTCTCGCACTCTGATTGGCTGCCACTGTTAGGCCATTTGGGAGCGCTTTTCTCGCACTCTGATTGGCTGCCACTGTTAGGCCATTTGGGAGCGCTTTTCTCGCACTCTGATTGGCTGCCACTGTTAGGCCATTTGGGAGCGCTTTTCTCGCACTCTGATTGGCTGCCACTGTTAGGCCATTTGGGAGCGCTTTTCTCGCACTCTGATTGGCTGCCACTGTTAGGCCATTTGGGAGCGCTTTTCTCGCACTCTGATTGGCTGCCACTGTTAGGCCATTTGGGAGCGCTTTTCTCGCACTCTGATTGGCTGCCACTGTTAGGCCATTTGGGAGCGCTTTTCTCGCACTCTGATTGGCTGCCACTGTTAGGCCATTTGGGAGCGCTTTTCTCGCACTCTGATTGGCTGCCACTGTTAGGCCATTTGGGAGCGCTTTTCTCGCACTCTGATTGGCTGCCACTGTTAGGCCATTTGGGAGCGCTTTTCTCGCACTCTGATTGGCTGCCACTGTTAGGCCATTTGGGAGCGCTTTTCTCGCACTCTGATTGGCTGCCACTGTTAGGCCATTTGGGAGCGCTTTTCTCGCACTCTGATTGGCTGCCACTGTTAGGCCATTTGGGAGCGCTTTTCTCGCACTCTGATTGGCTGCCACTGTTAGGCCATTTGGGA
>NW_027451283.1:0-12500 GCF_964194025.1 Convolutriloba macropyga | reverse complement strand
TCACGTACTTTTCACTCTCTCTTCAGAGTGCTTTTCAACTTTCCCTCACGGTACTTGTTTACTATCGGTCTCGCTTTATAATTAGCTTTTGGAGAGACATATCTCCAGCTTCGAGTTGCACTTTCAAACAACTCTACTCATAGGAATGAGCCATTATGACTGGTATCGAAAATGACCTTTACAGGATTTTCACCTTCTTTGATGCTACTTTCCAGTAGACATCAGGACAAATTCACCAGTCTAGCATCAAACCATACCGGACACCGAGAAATGTTGCCATTTCTCTTCCCGATGAGCTTTTCCCTGTTCATTCGCCATTACTAAGGGATTCTCAGTTGATTTCTTTTCCTCCCCTTACTGATATGCTTAAGTTAAGGGGGTTCTCTCGCCCAATTCAGGTTATGTAGTTGATTGTCTCTTAATTGGTTCACTGACCAATATGAGACAGAAACCGATTCAGCAGTTTTGTTCGCTACTACTATCAAACACAGGTCGAAGTTTCCATTCAGTCATTAATTCCAACTTTCAAATGTTGTTGTTTCAGCTTTCGCTTACTAGAAGCAACATAATACTCGCTGCAATACAGACCTCGGGAAACCCTCACCGTGAATAAGGTTCACTCACATATTTCACTACATTTTGCGTGGGATTGGAGATGAGGCTACTCGTTCTTGCTCAGTACTAGGCTGAAAATTAACGAAACTTCGTTACAAACGTTCACATGTTGATGTTTCCGCTTTCGCGTACTCGAAACAACATAATACTAGTCTTTGTAATTTAGTTTCATAATTTCAACTGTTCTCATGCAGAATTTTTGCTCATTCTTATCCCAAATTTTGACCTGGCTACTAGTTACACTCCTTGTACTTATTGCAAAATGACCACAAATTTCAACAGCTTTCACATGTTGCTGTTTCGGCTTTCGCTTACTACAGTCAACATAATACTCGTTGCAAATTAAGTGCTCGGCATCTGCAATTTTCCAAAGACGAAGTTTCGCCAGTTCAATTTTCGCTCGCCAATTATGGCTACTAATTCACACGGTACTGAGCTCAACAACATTAAATTTGTTCAGCAAGACTTTCACATGTTGATGTTTTGGCTTTCGCCTACTAGAAGCAACATAATACTCGTCTTGTTAGCTCATTCAATGAGAATAGCTTTTCCCGTTGAGAATTTTTGCCTTCAATTGGCGTTGTAGTGAGTTTGGCTACTCAGATCACCAAATACTTGTGACAATTCGAACCAGAAATGTTTTCAATTTTCACATGCTGATGTTTCGGATTCAACCTACTAGAAGCAGCATAATACTTGTATTCAACAATTTCTGTATCAAATCCCAGTTTTCTCTGGTGCATCTTTGCCAAACTATTCCAAACTGCCTGAGTCTGAATACCAATTACAGGTACTAGTAAATGCACGTTACTAAGGACTATATAGTTCTAGGTTACTGTACACAACGACGTTCACATGTTGATGTTTCAGCTGCCGCTTACTAGAAACAACATAATACTTATCGTGCATACCTTTCCATAACTTGTCCTTTTCAGATGCATTAGTTTCCCTTTGTCTTGGCTTCTACAGTCAGACTGGCTACTAGTAACAGCACAGTACTAATCACATATCGTTCTACAGTTTGCAGACAACTTTCACATGTTGATGTTTCAGCTTTCGCCTACTAGAAACAACATAATACTCGCTGTATACATTTGTAGTTCTCTATGTAACTTTCATGTGAAGAAGTTTCGCCAGTCTTTTTGACTGTCTCAAATCTGAGTCATGCTTAGGCTACTAGTTGCTTCATAGTACTTATCGCCTCGAGATCATTGAACAAAACTTGATTTTCACATGTTGCTGTTTCAGCTTCCGCTTACTAGAAACAACATAATACTAGTCTCATTAAGTTCCGTCTCTTTGCAATTTTCTTATGAAGAAAATTCGCCATCACAATGACTCCAGCAGTTCTTGATCAAGGAATGCAATCATTGATCAGAATGCTATTATTTGAATCGGTTCTGCTTTAAGTGTTCCAATTTTATTGGAAGCACCAACAATAGAACATCAATGTGTTCAATCGAGAGTTATATAACCCTGAATCGGACGCAGTCAACAGCCGAAGCCGAGACCGCCTTTTGCGTTAGAGAGGTCGGTAAACAAATCTTGCGATTCATACCGAATTAACACATATAGCTGTGCTCCTCTTCGTAAAGCGAGCCAAGTGATCCCCTGTTGAAGGATGTATTTGGACCAATCTAGTAGCATTTGGTTTCCAACAAGCTCTCCCAAGTTAGCTTACTTATTGGGCTTTTCAACCAATTCGGTTGGCTACAAGCATCATCAAAGTACTAGCCACAGTTTGATCGCAAAATTCTACGACTTTCACATGTTGATGTTTCGGCTTGCGCTTAGCCTACTATAAGCAACATAATACTAGTCATATCATAGAGCGTGATCAGCTTGTGACGTTCTCATGATGAAGTTTCACCAACAGTGTCTCACTTCGAGCTTAAATCCAGCTACTAGTAACTACACAGTACTGACTGCAACGATAACTTTTATCTATACCTTTCACATGCTGCGCTTTCGGCCAGGGCCTACTAACGTCAACATAATACTCGATATAAACTTTTGTTCATGATGCAGCTTCCCCATGCAGAAGTTTCGCCTTCAAATGCTCTCTTGGCCATATGACGTAAGAAAAGGTTACTAGTAACATCACAGTACTAGCCACAGTTTGATTGCAAAATTCTACGACTTTCACATGTTGATGTTTCGGCTTGCGCTTAGCCTACTAGAAGCAACATAATACTAGTCATATCATAGAGCGTGATCAGCTTGTGACGTTCTCATGATGAAGTTTCACCAACAGTGTCTCATTTCGAGCTTAAATCCAGCTACTAGTAACTACACAGTACTGACTGCAACGCTAACTTTTATCTATACCTTTCACATGCTGCGCTTTCGGCCAGGGCCTACTAACGTCAACATAATACTCGATATAAACTTTTGTTCATGATGCAGCTTCCCCATGCAGAAGTTTCGCCTTCAAATGCTCTCTTGGCCATATGACGTAACACAAGGTTACTAGTAACATCACAGTACTAGCCACAATTTGATCGCAAAATTCTACGACTTTCACATGTTGATGTTTCGGCTTGCGCTTAGCCTACTAGAAGCAACATAATACTAGTCATATCATGGAGCGTGATCAGCTTGTGACGTTCTCATGATGAAGTTTCACCAACAGTGTCTCATTTCGAGCTTAAATCCAGCTACTAGTAACTACACAGTACTGACTGCAACGATAACTTTTATCTATACCTTTCACATGCTGCGCTTTCGGCCAGGGCCTACTAATGTCAACATAATACTCGATATAAACTTTTGTTCATGATGCAGCTTCCCCATGCAGAAGTTTCGCCTTCAAATGCTCTCTTGGCCATATGACGTAACACAAGGTTACTAGTAACATCACAGTACTAGCCACAATTTGATCGCAAAATTCTACGACTTTCACATGTTGATGTTTCGGCTTGCGCTTAGCCTACTAGAAGCAACATAATACTAGTCATATCATAGAGCTTGATCAGCTTGTGACATTCTCATGATGAAGTTTCACCAACAGTGTCTCATTTTGAGCTTAAATCCAGCTACTAGTAACTACACAGTACTGACTGCAACAATAACTTTTATCTATACCTTTCACATGCTGCGTTTTCGGCCAAGGCCTACTAACGTCAACATAATACTCGATATAAAATTTTGGTCATGATGCAGCTTTCCCATGCAGAAGTTTCGCCTTCAAATGCTCTCTTGGCCATATGACGGAACACCAGGTTACTAGTAACATCACAGTACTAGCCACAGTTTGATTGCAAAATTCTACGACTTTCACATGTTGATGTTTCGGCTTGCGCTTAGCCTACTAGAAGCAACATAATACTAGTCATATCATAGAGCTTGATCAGCTTGTGACATTCTCATGATGAAGTTTCACCAACAGTGTCTCATTTTGAGCTTAAATCCAGCTACTAGTAACTACACAGTACTGACTGCAACAATAACTTTTATCTATACCTTTCACATGCTGCGTTTTCGGCCAAGGCCTACTAACGTCAACATAATACTCGATATAAAATTTTGATCATGATGCAGCTTTCCCATGCAGAAGTTTCGCCTTCAAATGCTCTCTTGGCCATATGACGGAACACCAGGTTACTAGTAACATCACAGTACTAGCCACAGTTTGATTGCAAAATTCTACGACTTTCACATGTTGATGTTTCGGCTTGCGCTTAGCCTACTAGAAGCAACATAATACTAGTCATATCATAGAGCGTGATCAGCTTGTGACGTTCTCATGATGAAGTTTCACCAATAGTGTTTCATTCGAATTGGTTCTGCTTTAAGCTCTCCAATTGTTTTGGATGAACCAGTTTTGCCCTTCGAAGCCACTTTTGTGAGCTTTTGTGGGTCTTTACCAAGAGGATATACCTCAAGGCCTCTTTCAATTCCTTTAAGTTCTTTCAACTCCTTTACAGTTTCTAGGTTCACATAGCTGCAAACCTTATTTCTAGTTTTAAGTCTGGCCAACTTGGGGAGAGTTGGTGCAGACCGTGACCAATTCTAGTAGGATGCCACAACAAGAATGTGATCAACTTAGCTTGTCGATGAACCTGCCCCACATTCAAACAACTCTATCGCCTTTTCCTCGTATAGTTATATGCGAGGGCCTCTCATAGAGAGCGCTGTTAGCAACCTTTTCCACATAGACGATAAAGTTGTGAGTGTTTTGCACATGGCTGTTGTCATCACCACGTGACGAGTCAACTCAGCTTGACTCTCTACACTCCGACAAGCTTTGCACATACGCCTTTAGTTCAGTATGTGTCTTTAATCTGACTCCGGTGCCTCAAGCCGGAAAAATTGTCAGATTATGATCATTATCGGTTAGTCATCCCGATGCAAGATCGTATCGTACTGTCTTTGTCTACCTCCAGATTCCGAAGAACAGGAGGAGACTCTCCCAGACCTACATATCTGGGAGAATGTTCAGAGGGCGAGAAGCTGTGGATTACTCTCCCCTAAGAACTGACTAAACTTTACCCTCGTCCAAGGTAAGTTTATTTTAGCTAGCCTTCTATGTAAAGGATCTGAGGCTAAGCTGTGTTTTTTCGAGCCTTTGGCTCGGAGCAAGTTCAGTGGGCGCCCCGAGTAGCTCAACTCTTTCCCACTGAACAGCGCAACGCTCTGTCACTCGCTGGGATTTTTGCGTGTCGGTTCTAACCACGCGACTTGTGGACCTTTTTAGGCCTTTCTCATTCACAAGTCTATAGCTGGGCTTCTATAACCCAGCTTCTGAGATCTAGATAGCTGCAGTTCTGCTAGGCTGCTTTTGCTAACTAGTCTCCCTTTAAGCAGTCCCTTGCCATGACTGCTGAACTATGTATCCACACAAGTAGTTTTTGAGCTCGATACATAATTCGAGATTGGTTGCCAAGCAATCTCTAGCGACAGAGCGTCATGCGCACTACAGACATGGCCTCTACCAGCAGCCATGCCCGAAGGAATCAATCACTGATCCTTCCGCAGGTTCCCCTACGGAAACCTTGTTACGACTTTTACTTCCTCTAGACAATTAAGCTCGATCCGCTTCATCCCGTTGCCGGAGACCGAAGTCCCAACAGTAGGAATTTGCAATTCTTGCTTAACTATCCAATCAGTAGTAGCGACGGGCGGTGTGTACAAAGGGCAGGGACGTAATCCCTATGAGTTGTTGACTCATAAGTACCAGGAATTCCTGGTTCACGTCTGCAAGTTACAACAGACGATCCCCTTGAAGCGCTGTACTTTTCTCTGATTGCCCAGTCCATTTCGGACCAAGGGCTGAGTACTCAATCTAAAAGTACACAGTGTAGCGCGCGTGCAGTCCAGAACATCTAAGGGCATCACAGACCTGTTATAGCCTCACTTCATCTGCGGTATTTAATTCCGCATAGTTCCTCTAAGAAGTGTTTGAATTCACATATAGTGAATTTCATTATTTAGATGGAGAAGATCTCGTTCGTTATCGGAATTAACCAGACAGATCACTCCACTAACTAAGAACGGCCATGCACCACCGCCCATATAATCATGAAAGATATTCAATCTGTCAATCCTTAAGATGTCTGGACCGGGTGAGTTTTCCCGTGTTGAGTCAAATTAAGCCGCAGGCTCCACTCCTGGTGGTGCCCTTCCGTCAATTCCTTTAAGTTTCGATTTTGCAACCATACTTCCCCCGGAACCAATAAACTTTGGTTTCCCGGTTAATCTCTTGCCAAGTCAAGATCGACTTTGACAAATTGTAGGTTGGTATAGTTTATGGTCAGAATTACGAGGGTATCTAATCCTCTTCAATACTCTGACTTTCGTTCTTGATTAATGAAAACATTCTTGGCAAATGCTTTCGCAGTAGTTTGTCTTGCCACGATCCAAGAATTTCACCTCTAACGTAGCAATACAAATGCCCCCGTCTGTTCCTTTCAATCATTACCGCACTCAGCCAACCGGCATCAATCGAGTAGCGGGTCATTCTCCATTATTCCATGCTTTATTATTCGATCCCAAAGGATGCTTTGAACACTCTAATTTTCTCAGGGTGAAAACACCGTTTCCACAGTTCGTCACATTTAAGTGCAAACTATTTCTTCGATGCGAAGGATGAGCGGAACGAGTCAACAGATTTAACTGAAGACCATGTTGCCGTTCTACTCAAACAGATCCAACTATGAGCTTTTTAAACGCAGCAACTATTGCATACGCTTGTAGAGGCTGGTATTACCGCGGCTGCTGGCACCAGACTTGCCCTCTACTCGTTCATCAATGGAGCTTTTAAGTCCATTCCATTCTGATTACAAACCATAAAGGTTCATATCATTATTTCTAGTCACTACCTCCTCGTGCGGAGAGTGGGTAATTTGCGTGCCTGCTGCCTTCCTTGGATGTGGTAGCCGTTTCTAAGGCTCCCTCTCCGGAATCGAACCCTGATTCCCCGTTACCCGTCACAACCATGGTAGTCCGTTACACTACCATCATAGGTTGATAGGTCAGAAATTCGGAAGTTCCGTCCCCAAGCCGAAGCTATCTGGGATCTTTCAGTTACTAGGACTCATCACGGGATGTGTCTGTACTTAGCAAATCACCCGGTGTAGTCTTGTAAAAGTCTCCGACAGTGTCGGACAATCAGCATGCATTAGCTGCAGGGTTACCGCAGTTATTCATTTAGCTTGCAAATCAACTAATAGATAGTAACTGATTTAATGAGCCATTCGCGGTTCCACTTTTTCAAGCTTCGCTTGCACATGCATGGCTTAGTCTTTCAGACAAGCATATGGCAACTGACAGGATCAATCAGTTTAATTGTACTTTGAACAATCTTTCGATTTGTTCGAATTTAGAAAGACATAGCCTTGCGGCCTCGTCAATCTTGCTTTGAGCTTTTTAAATCACGAAGAGTTTCAATGCATGCTTTGGCATGGCTACTAGTTACTACACAGTACTCTACACACTTAGAGTTACCCACGATTACACATTTCACATGCTGATGTTTCGGCTCGCGCGTACTAGAAACAGCATAATACTATGTGTACTGGTAGATAGCGCTCTGTGAGCATTTCCCATGAGCAGGTTTTGCCCTCCAAATCTCTGTTCTACTGTTACCAATACCGGCTAACAACTGTATCATACTAGGGAGAATTGACTCATGATTTAAAAACCAGATGTTCACATGTCGATGTTTCGGCTCTCGCCTACTAGAAACAACATAATACTAGTCTGTTAAAAATCTCAATCACGCCGCCTCTTCAGATACAGAAGTTTTACCTTTTATTGGTTAGAGAACAGCTTTCCAGCTGTCGACATGGTTACTAGTAACAACACCGTACTCAACACAAAAACTTTTCAACTTCACAACTTTCACATGCTGATGTTTCTGCTTTCGCATACTAGAAACAGCATAATACTTATTGTTTTGTCAAGTAATTTGTGTGTCTTTCCCATGTGAAGTTTCACCGGTCAACAATGTTTCCCTGACCAATTACGGCTACTAGTAGCTGTATAATACTAGGGAAAATGATTGAGGATTTAATATCAGATTTTCACATGTTGATGTTTCGGCTTTCGCCTACTAGAAACAACATAATACTAGTCTGCTAAGAAATCTCGCTCAAATTGCCTTTTCACATACAGAAGTTTCACCTTCTATTGGTTAGAGAACAGTTCTCAGCTGTCGACATGGTTACTAGTAACAACATCGTACTCAACACAAAAATTCTTCAACTTCACAACTTTCACATGCTGATGTTTCTGCTTTCGCGTACTAGAAACAGCATAATACTTATTGCTTTGTCAAGAAGTGTGTGTGTCTTTCCCATGCGAAAGTTTCACCGGTCAGCAATAATTGCCGTGTCCAATTAAGGTTACTCATAGCTGTATAATACTAGGGAAAATGATTGAGGATTTAATATCAGATTTTCACATGTTGATGTTTCGGCTTTCGCCTACTAGAAACAACATAATACTAGTCTGCTAATAAATCTCGCTCAAATTGCCTTTTCACATACAGAAGTTTCACCTCTTCTTGGTCACTGTACAGATGATGCTGTCTGTTCTTTATTTGGTTCTGCTTATTATAAGGAGGGGCATCACTCCTTCCTCCTTGGTTTGCATGCATTAAGCCTGCTTTGTGAAAAGCGTATCTTTCTAGCTTTTCTTCGCCTTACTCGAGTAGGACGATACAATCCAGACATTAGTCAGTCTTGGTGTAAAGTCACTGAGTATTATTCGGTTCTGCTTTATTCAGCAATATGCTGTATAATTGTTGTAATTTGCGAACATATTTGTTCTCAGTTCCGAACTACTAGCGACGACAGATTACCAGCGGTCATGAGCCATCAAGGTAGTTCTTTGGTGCATCAAGTAGAGAGGTGCCATCAAACAACACTTCCCTAATAATGCTACACACATAGAATTTGCTACAGTGCAGCTTTTTACTTTGCAAAATTTGCGCACAAATTTTGCATAGAATAAATGTTTTATCAAGATTTTTAGATCCCCTCCCTTGAGAGAACGTTACTCCTTTAAGTGAACACCCCGCGGCGTCCTGTTGTTATTGCTTATAACCATTTCGCAAGCCGGAGGCATAATGCACTACGCAAGCCGCTACTTTGGCACAGAGGCACCTAGTTTTACACCCGGGACTTCAGGTGGCCCAGTTTTACACCCAGTACAGCGGTGCCAGTTGGTAACCCGGTGGATCCTCGGAGACCAGACATGATCATAGATCAAACCCGATGTATGCTACTCCTGAACGTATAGTATCTCCACTGTGCAATGAAATTATCGTTCGTTTCGGGCCTTCCTATACGTTCAGCAGACAATCGCTAGGAATTCACCTCGTGACCCGTGGTGACCACACTGGATTTCAAGTTTATTGATTTGGACAGACCTGTCATTTATTTTGCTTTTCAGCTTCAGTTCTGCTCGATCTAGCTTGCCTAAGGCTTGATCTCGCTTTGCTCACCCCTGTAGGAGCCTCTACTAGTACCACTCGGAGTAATGGGGAATCCACCAGACCTAATCGATGAATGCCATCAAACAACAAACATCATACCCGGCTTCATCAGGCATATTTTATTACTTCCGAGAGGTACTTTAGTATCAGATCTTTCTCCATGCCTCTTATGAGGACCCGTCAGACCTTTCGGTTTATCGTTTAGCTTCAGTCCTGCTCGATCTAGCTTTCCCAAGGCTCGATCTAGCTCTATTCGCCCCACTAGAGGGCTCTCTAAGACCCCTCGGTCTTAGTGTTAGCTCCGGTACTGCTCGGTCGTGCTTGCTGAAGGCCCGACCCAGCTTTAGTTAGATTCTCGTACTTTCTCTTGGCCTCTCTAGGAGGACCAGACAGACCTCTCGGTCTATCGTTTAGCTTCAGTCCTGCTCGATCTAGCTTGCCCAAGGCTTGATCAAGCTCTATTCGCCCCGCTAGAGGGCTCTCTAAGACCCCTCGGTCTTAGTGTTATCTTCTGTAATGCCTAACCAAGCTTACTACAGGCCTTGGTCAGGTCTTTATCGGTCACCGATTAGTAACAGACCAATCATAGGGCCTTCCACCCTATCCGGGTTGAGGTCTTTAGTCCAGCCATATTTTGACAAGACACCTCTCCCTAATAATGCCCCACACATAGAATTACTGTCCATGCAGTATTTAACTTGTGTTTTTTTCTAAAATTTGATTTTCACTTTTTGGAGGTTCATTTGCTCCTCTGACACTCTTTCAGCTTCAATCTTACTCGATCTAGCTTTCCCAAGGCTCGATCTAGCTCTATTCGCCCCACTAGAGGGCTCTCTAAGACACTTCGGTCTTAGTGTTAGCTCCGGTCTTGCTCAATCGTGCTTGCTGAAGGCGCGATCAAGCTTTAGTTAGCTTCTCGTACTTCCTCTTGGCCTCTCTAGGAGGACCAGACAGACCTCTCGGTCTATCGTTTAGCTTCAGTCCTGCTCGATCTAGCTTTCCCAAGGCTCGATCTAGCTCTATTCGCCCTGCTAGAGGGCTCTCTAAGACCCCTCGGTCTTAGTGTTAGCTCCGGTACAGCTCGGTCGTGCTTGCTGAAGGCCCGATCAAGCTTTAGTTAGATTCTCGTACTTTCTCTTGGCCTCTCTAGGAGGACCAGACAGACCTCTCGGTCTATCGTTTAGCTTCAGTCCTGCTTGATCTAGCTTTCCCAAGGCTCGATCTAGCTCTATTCGCCCTGCTAGAGGGCTCTCTAAGACCCCTCGGTCTTAGTGTTAGCTCCGGTACAGCTCGGTCGTGCTTGCTGAAGGCCCGATCAAGCTTTAGTTAGCTTCTCGTACTTTCTCTTGGCCTCTCTAGGAGGACCAGACAGACCTCTCGGTCTATCGTTTAGCTTCAGTCCTGCTCGATCTAGCTTTCCCAAGGCTCGATCTAGATCTATTCGCCCTGCTAGAGGGCTCTCTAAGACCCCTCGGTCTTAGTGTTAGCTCCGGTACAGCTCGGTCGTGCTTGCTGAAGGCCTGATCAAGCTTTAGTTAGCTTCTCGTACTTTCTCTTGGCCTCTCTAGGAGGACCAGACAGACCTTTCGGTCTCTTGCTTAGCTTCAGTCCTGCTCGATCTAGCTTTCCCAAGGCTCGATCTAGCTCTATTCGCCCCGCTAGAGGGCTCTCTAAGACCCCTCGGTCTTAGTGTTAACTCCTGTAATGCCTAACCAAGCTTACTACAGGCCTTGGTCAGGTCTTTATCGGTCACCGATTAGTAACAGACCGATCATGGGGCCTTCCACCCTATCCGGGTTGAGGTCTTTAGTCCAGCCATATTTTGACAAGACACCTCCCCCTAATAATGCCCCACACATAGAAATACTGTCCATGCAGTATTTAACTTGTGTTTTTTCTAAAATTTGATTTTCACTTTTTGGAGGTTCATTTGCTCCTCTGACACTCTTTCAGCTTCAATCTTACTCGATCTAGCTTTCCCAAGGCTCGATCTAGCTCTATTCGCCCCACCAGAGGGCTCTCTAAGACACTTCGGTCTTAGTGTTAGCTCCGGTCTTGCTCAATCGTGCTTGCTGAAGGCGCGATCAAGCTTTAGTTAGCTTCTCGTACTTTCTCTTGGCCTCTCTAGGAGGACCAGACAGACCTCTCGGTCTATCGTTTAGCTTCAGTCCTGCTCGATCTAGCTTTCCCAAGGCTCGATCTAGCTCTATTCGCCCCGCTAGAGGGCTCTCTAAGACCCCTCGGTCTTAGTGTTAGCTCCGGTACAGCTCGGTCGTGCTTGCTGAAGGCCCGATCAAGCTTTAGTTGGCTTCTCGTACTTTCTCTTGGCCTCTCTAGGAGGACCAGACAGACCTCTCGGTCTCTTGCTTAGCTTCAGTCCCTGCTCGATCTAGCTTGCCCAAGGCTTGATCAAGCTCTATTCGCCCCGCTAGAGGGCTCTCTAAGACCCCTCGGTCTTAGTGTTAGCTCCGGTACAGCTCGGTCGTGCTTGCTGAAGGCCCGATCAAGCTTTAGTTAGCTTCTCGTTTTTTCTCTTGGCCTCTCTAGGAGGACCAGACAGACCTCTCGGTCTATCGTTTAGCTTCAGTCCTGCTCGATCTAGCTTTCCCAAGGCTCGATCTAGCTCTATTCGCCCCGCTAGAGGGCTCTCTAAGACCCCTCGGTCTTAGTGTTAGCTCCGGTACAGCTCGGTCGTGCTTGCTGAAGGCCCGATCAAGCTTTAGTTGGCTTCTCGTACTTTCTCTTGGCCTCTCTAGGAGGACCAGACAGACCTCTCGGTCTATCCTTTAGCTTCAGTCCTGCTCGATCTAGCTTTCCCAAGGCTCGATCTAGCTCTATTCGCCCCGCTAGAGGGCTCTCTAAGACCCCTCGGTCTTAGTGTTATCTCCTGTAATGCCTAACCAAGCTTACTACAGGCCTTGGTCAGGTCTTTATCGGTCACCGATTA
>NW_027451282.1:0-11993 GCF_964194025.1 Convolutriloba macropyga | reverse complement strand
CAGCTTGATTTTTCAAAACTTTTCTCTGCAATCTGAAGTCGAATGAGCAAGAAAAGAGCATTACGCTCATGATTATTAAAATACTGAAATGTTTCCATAGATTTTATTTTGAATTATGAATTTCAGCCTATAATTGTTCTAGAATGTTTCTGGAATGTTTGAAAAGAAATATTCTGAAACCATTCTGCTGACATTCTACAGAATTGAATCATTTGATCTATAATATTCAATAACTTAACTCTAAATCAGAATATGGACTGGATCATTGGAATCCAAAACCCATTGACGCCAATGTTCAAACACTAAACCCGACATATGTTAAATATTTATGAGAAAACAGCCAAAAAGATTATTTCTTTGAAATGTTTATATTTTAAAAATTGTTGAACAAAATTGGCAAATAGTTCAATTTTAATGTTTAACAAGTGTTTGCTTGGACATTTGGTATCCTATTTTGGTCGCATTGTTTTTGGATTGGCATTTGCAACTAATTTTAATTTTTTTTGGAAGTGTCTGGAACTATAACCAGCTCCAAATTGGCCAGAGTTAGGGCCAGATAATTTAATTGGATTGGTATACAAAATCTGTTTCGGGCTGTGGAATTCAGTAGTAAGTTTGAACAAATGTCGTATATAAGGAAACTTAGAATCATTAATCCGTCAAATTTTATAGTTCGTTTTGATGATAATGTCATGTAACAACATCATTAAACCGTATTTTGTTCAATTTTTTCAAAAAACTTTTTCAATCTTATGAATGCAAATAGTGATACTCAAAAAATTTCTCTAAAAGATGAAATTCACACTTTTCCTGAAAACTCGCGAAGTTCTTTTCTTTGATTGTTTTCATGTGGCCTGTCCAAATTTTAGCAGAAACGCTTAAGGTGTGTGCAACTAAATCCAAGTGGAAAAAACCTTTGGGAAAAAAGTATCATCGAAATGAACTTTTTTGTGCACATTAGGAGTTCAGAAGGCTTGAATTTTATTTTGGAATGGACTGTTTCAGTCCAAAATCAAACACACAACAAATACCTCTGAACACGTCCAAACACTTCGGTTCAAAGATGTATGTGTGTGTGTGTGTGTGTGTGTGTGTGTGTGTGTGTGTGTGTGTGTGCGAACATTTTTTTATGTTCATAAAATGAGTTCAGATTTTTCTTTATTGTGTAATATTTTATAGGATTTTCCATCATTTTATCATTTAATCAGTTCATAGACATTATAAATTTTGCATTTTTTTCTAAGGTCAGCTAAGATAGTTGCCAGATGAGGTTATCATTAAAACAATATCTGATAAAACTCTCTGAAGTGAAAAAGTTTTCTTTGGGTGTAATCTGTTCAGACCGTTGCATTATATCTTAAGGGGTGTTCAATTAGCTATTTTACCTTCTCTTCAAAAACTAATCCACAATTTTTTTTGCCGAAGAGATATCATTATAGTGAACACTGTTTTGGAGAACTTATTGGTACATAGATTTTTATGCAAGGGGCGCGTTAAATGTTGAATTGAACGTCGTTGAAAAATGCCAGTTTAATTCATCTGGTGCAATTAAGCAAAAACTTAATCATAAATTTATACTTGAGATTTTTTTCGAGTGAAACATTCTCGTTCGACTGATGGACAATAGTTTGTGTGGTACTTTTACTGCTGAAACTGTTAAATATCTTGTAAAATCTATGTAAAACTGTCGTTGATTTGCGCTAAGAACAGTGTTGGAGCTGAGCTTACGGAATAACAAGCTTGCGTAGTTGGGGAAAATAGAAACAAAACACTTTCTGTTGTCTTAGTCATAGCTATAGTTATAGTTCTAGTTCTAGTTACAGTTTGTCACGTGAGAAAAAAAAGAGAAAAGGGGGAAATAACAAAAAGAAACACACAGAACGCAACGTAGCAGCCGCAGAAAACGGCTTAAAGTATAACTCAGCAAAAAATTGCAAAAACAAATTGTCTTGAGCAGTAAATAACGTGTTACTGTGTCTTGAACTAGAAATATTCCTGAGCAGTAAATTGTTACTGTGTCTTGTATTCAAAATATTATTCTTGAGCAGTAAATTCTGTTACTGTGTCTTGTATCTACGAATTATTGGAGCTGAAATTCAACTGTTACAACCCCAACTTCTGGCATTCTCAACTTGTGAGTACAAAAAGCAAAAGCCAAATTAAGTTTAAATTTAAATATTTTTGCACAAACAGATCTTAGACATATATCTTTGTCTTCGATTTGTTTTGTCTATCGGATTGAACTGGTATACATAAAGAGATCCCATATTGTGTGATCTGTAGCAATCCAGTTCAAATTGATAGTTGAAAAAACTAAGATCAGCGAATAGTTAGGAACTAAAATAGTTAATGCAACGGTAACTACAGCAGAGCGGATATACAGTTACAAAAGCGAACTGCATAAACGAAGTATCCGGACAGATTTTGTAACCACTCAGAACGAACTGGGCGGTGGAAAACTTTCTTTTTGAAACACAAGGAGAGCAACCGTTACATTTGGTCCGCCGACCCGGACAGTGGAATAAACTGCTGTCCAACACAACAGTCGAAGTGACGAAGTCATCGACGAACGAGAACAAAACCCAACAGGCAATTAAACGACGCCAAGCCAATTAGGCAAAGTGCATTAGAAGTTAAATAGCAAGGCTTAATTAAAGCAAATAAACAAAAGGTACTGTAGAGATTCAAGCTGCAGTCCCAAAGTACAAACGCAGTGACTCCGTCACAGAGTCAAGACATTTTGCAGAGACAGATTAGCAACTCCGAAAAACAAATCGAAGCAAAAGTTCAAGAGGGCCAGGAGCTGATCAAAAACAACGATAGATCAAGCAAACTCAAGACCGTCTATAAACAGGTGCTGAAACCTGACGACTCTCTTTGCATTCTTAACCGAAAGCGAGCAAATTTTCTTTGTGATTCTGAATTGTTTGAACGTTACGAAGCCGAACGACTAAAGTTCTTACAGACATTAAACGCAGATTGGTTACCATACATTCACGGAGAAACAAACATGACGGATCAACAGAATCAAACCGCACAATTGACAAGCGATGCAGAACCAACTGCCGCTAAGTCTTCACAGTCTGTTGTAGGAGTTTTGCAACGAACTGCTGAACATGGAAACCCAAACAAAGACAACAATTCAAAGGCCTCCTCTGATAAACGAGCTAAAAAAGCAGAAAAGCTTGCGGCTCTAGAGAAAGACTTTGCATCAAAATTGAGGTTGAAGAAAATTGAATTCGAATTGAAAAGGAAGGAGCTTGAAATGGAGATGCAACTTTTTGAAGAAGAAGGAGCACTGAAACTGGAATACGAGAAAGAAGCTCTTGATGCAAGAGCACCAGAATCTGATGACAGTGCAACCCCTAGTATTCGAAGTAGATCACCAATCAACTGGAAAACCCCGAAGAATAAAGATGTTTCCGGTTGGCTCGATAACTCGAATAAATTCTCCAACTTGCACGATCATAGTTTCGAGCGTGCGAAAACCAGGATCGACAACAATTATCCCAGGGTAAGCTTCAATCGCGAAGGTGTACTTAAATCACGGTCACCAAGTGGAGAGCGTGCCAGCACAGCCCGGGAACAAGACAAATTTAAGCGTAAAAAACCAAGCAGTAGTAGTCAGCTACCTAAGTTGAAGTTGAGTTCATTCGACGGAAACCCCCTAGAATGGCCGGAGTGGTCGAATATGTTCAAAGCAACGGTTCACCATCGCGATCTACCCGACTCCGAGAAAATGAGCCACTTGAAAACTTTGTTGACAGGTAAAGCAAAGTCAGCTATATCAGGAAGGGGCTATTCTACGCTCAAGCGTGGGAACTCCTGGGACGGAAGTTTGGGCGACCTTACTTAATTGTCGACGCTCAGCTTACCACATTGCGCAAACAACAACCAATTCGAATGCACGACTCAACGGCTATAATTAGTTACTCAATAACAATCAGCAACCTAGTTAATGTACTGAAGCAATACAACTATGAGGGCGACCTGCAATCAAGTTCAACGCTGCAAGTGGCAATTGAAAAACTACCTCCAAACTTGAAAGAAAAGTGGTTCTTCTTCGTTGACGAGTGTCAAGAAGATAGACCTGATCTCACTCTCCTTGAAAAATGGTTAGCTCGAATGGCTTTTGTCTATGAAGGAATGCCATCAACCAAGAGCGAACGAAAGGAAAATGATCGACCAAACGCTATTAAGAAAAAACGATTCTCAAAATCGTCAAACGTTACTGCGAGTTCGAATGCGAACGAAACGAAGCAAATGCAAAACAACAACTGTCCACTAGCGGATGGCACTCATAAATTATGGAACTGTCCAATATTTAAGAATATGAATGTCACCGATCGCTATGCAGCAGTGAGAAAAGAACGTTTATGTTACGGATGTCTGGGGAAAGGGCATGCAATCAAAGATTGTAAAGTCCACCCGTGCGGTATAAATGGATGTACCAAAAAGCACAACAGACTGCTACACTCAGAAAACCAAATGGACGAGGGTAGTCACGCAGTTAACGTAAGCGCAGCAACAATCAACCAGAGTAACCAAGTTACTAGTTTTCTTCAAATAGTTCCTGTATCGGTTCAGAGTGGTGGTAACAGGCTGACTACCTATGCTTTCCTCGATAGTGGGTCAACAGTTTCATTCATCGATCAAAGTGTCAAGAATCAACTACAAGCCAAAGGCACGGACGTTACCTCGAACATAGCTGGCATACATGGGACGCAAGATTTGAGGACAGAGAAGGTTCCTATCACAATAAAGGGACTAAATTCAAAGGTGCATTTAGTTGAAGCGTTTGTACACCCATCAATCTCGTTGGGAAACACAACATATGATTACAAGGAACTGAAGAACAAATTCAGGCACCTGAATGTTCTCACTAACAGAGCATTCAACCTGATGGAAGTAGGCATCATACTTGGACAGGATACCTACGAAATCCAGCGTCCATTGGACTATAAGATTGGAACACGAAGTGAGCCTTTCGCTGTCTTAACTGAATTAGGATGGGTAGTCAGTGGTCCCATGACAGGCAAGAAAAGTCAAAATGTTTGTCATTTTGCCTTCACAGAAGATGTTAAAGTGGCAGAAAATATCCAATCATGGTGGGACCTAGAAACCTATGCTTCCAAAATAAATGTTGCAAGTCAATCCAAGAAAGAGCAGCAAGCTCAGAAATTTCTAGAGAGCACGACAAAGTTTACAGGCGAGCGGTACGAAGTGGGCCTGCTCTGGAGTGAACCAGAAGCCAATCTCCCAAACAACTACGGCTCAGCCCTTGGTCAGCTCTACTCACTGGAACGAAGATTCCAACGAGACCCAAATTTAAAAGAATTGTATCAACAGTCAATTGATACAGATGTTGAAAAAGGATTTGTGAAGATCCTTAGTAAATCGGAAGTCAAAGGCACTTTCGGAAAGGAATGGTATTTGCCACACCATCCAGTACTAAACCCCAACAAACCGGGTAAAGTTCGCCGTGTTTGCAACGCTGCAGCAAAATACAAGGATGTATGTCTAATGACAAGTTGTTAGCCGGACCCGATCTACTACACGGATTGATCGGAACAATATTCAGATTTCGAGAAGGACCAAATGCCCTAACCGCAGATATTGAATCAATGTTTTTGCAAGTGCAAGTTCCTGAACGGGATAAAAGCTGCTTGAGATTCTTGTGGCGACCAACAATGAACGAACCTGTGCAAATTTACGAGTATCAGCGTCATGTTTTCGGAGCAAAGAGTTCACCAACATGTGCCAACTACGCTCTGAAGCGAGTAGCGGTCGATAACGAGGACGAGTTCCCAATTGCAGCAAAAACAATCCAAAACAATTTCTACATGGACGATTTCATCAAGTCAGTCGAAACACCTGAGGAAGCAATCAAGGTTTTCAAACAACTGCAACCTCTTCTCTCAAAACATGGATTTGAACTGAAGAAGTGGATCACCAACAGCGACCTGGTAACCAACGCAATCCCAGAGGACTTAAGATCAATCAGCAAAACAAAGCAGGTTGAAGTAGAGCCCAGCCAGGAAAGGTCATCAGTGCTTGGGCTTCAGTGGACGATTACCGATGATAGTCTACAGGTTTGTAGAGGTACAAGCAAAGAAGTTGAGACCCCAATCACCCAAAGGAAGATCTTATCTCTAGTTTCTTCAGTGTTTGATCCTCTTGGACTGTTTGCACCATTCAGTGTTCATATGAGACGACTCCTGAAGAGCATCTGGACAAAGAATGGACAACATTGGGACAACTCAGTGGAACCTAACGAAGAAGAAGAGTTTCTGAAATGGAAAGACCAGCTTCCAGAAGTAGCAGAAACCAGCATTGATAGAAGATACTTCAGCACAGCCAAGGACAAATGGGAACTTCATGTGTTTGCCGACGCATCTGAAGACACAATGTGCGCAGTGGCATACCTACGTTCAAAGCCCAAAGAATACTCAGCAGACTTAGCATTTGTAATCGGAAAGTGCAGAGTCGCACCGATGCGACACCTTTCTATACCACGCTTAGAACTACAAGCAGCAGTGATGGCGGTGAGACTTAAAGAACAGATAGTGAAGGAACACGAATCGAAGATTCAGAGTTGCAACTTCTGGACAGACTCCACTACTGTTGTGCAATGGATTCACAGCTCCCACCGTAAGCAACAGGTATTTGTTGCAAACAGAGTAGCTGAGATTTTGGATACAACTGATGTTTCACAGTGGAATCATGTGAGTGGTATTAACAACCCAGCTGATATCGGGACACGAGCGATCAATGTTGACGAACTTAAGAGAAGCGAATGGCTCACTGGGCCGGCCTGGTTGAAGCAACGAGAGAACGAATGGCCTTAACAGTTGAATTTAACATTTGCTTCAGATGAACATAACGACGAAATTGTCTTCTCAGCAAAGGTTGAAGAGAAGAAGCCGATGATTCAGTGGGAACGATTCAGCAATTACAATCGACTAGAAAATACAATGGCATACATACAGCGTGTATACAAAAAACACAAACCGGCAACAAAAACAGTAAGTGTTCAAGAAAGAGAGGATGCACAAGCAAGCATATTCAGACTACTGCAGCAAGAACAGTTTGCTGAAGAGATGAAATCTCTCAAGGCTGAAAAGGAAATTCCAAAAAACAGCAAAATCTTCCAGTTTTCACCATTCATAGACCAGCAAGGACTTATTCGTGCTCAAGGCAGAATAGGTAAAAACCATCTCAACTTCGAAACCAAGCATCCAATACTGTTACATTGGAAGCACCATGTAGTTGAATTATTCTTGCAAAATGAACATAAGAATAATCACCACGAAGGTACTGAACATGTCAGAAACATAGTCCAGCAAAAATTCTGGATCCTAGGCATACGAAATGCTTTGAGATCGATCAAAAACAAATGCATTAGATGTCGAAAGGGAAAAGCCCAAACAAAGGCACCAGTAATGGCAGATCTACCTGAAGAAAGATTAATCGCATCAACAGTGTTCTCGAATGTGGGCGTAGACTATTTTGGACCATTCACAGTAAAGATTGGTCGAAGAAACGAAAAGCGTTGGTGTTGTCTATTCACATGCCTTACTGTACGAGCGGTACATATAGAGATTGTATCAAAACTAGACACTGATTGTTGTCTGAACGCAATTATGCGATTCATTGCTCGAAGAGGCAAACCGGTCAAAATGAATAGCGATAACGGGACAAACTTCGTTGGAGCTGAAATAGAACTGGCAGAGTATATAGCAGCATGGAACAAGAGGCAAATTGAAGAACATCTGATTCAACAAGAAATCAGATGGAAGTTCAACCCACCTGCAGCACCACACTTTGGAGGAGTGTGGGAAAGACTGGTTAGGAGTTGTAAGTAGGCAATGCATGCCGTGCTGGGCAATCGATCAGTCACGGAAGATGTTTTGTCAACCACGATGTGTCTTGTTGAACAGACGCTGAATGCTAGACCGCTGACACAGGTCAGTTCTGATGCTACCGATTTAGAAGCTATTACTCCAAACCATTTCCTACTTGGCAACAAGAACCTTTGTTTACCGTATCTATCAGGTGCAGAGCAATTTGTTGATCATAGAAAGCTCTTCCGACAAACACAAGCTTACGCAGACCTCATCTGGGACAGATTCCTTAAAGAGTACTTGCCAACGTTGAACAGTCGTAAGAAATGGCAGACCACAACGGACAGAAGTCTTCAGCAGGCTGATCTTGTGTGGTTAGTGGAGGACAGTGACAAACGTGGATATTACGATCTGGGTCGAATAATCGAAACCTTTGAAGGTTCCGACGGAGTGATTCGATCAGCGAAAATCCGAACAAAGGATGGATACTACAAGAGACCCGTAGTGAAGCTCGCTCCAGTACTACCAAGTGACGATGATGTTTTCACGAAGGAAAACAGGGCCGGCGATGTTGGAGCTGAGCTTAAGGAATAACAAGCTTGCGTAGTTGGGGAAAATAGAAACAAAACACTTTCTGTTGTCTTAGTCATTTAATAGCTATAGTTATAGTTCTAGTTCTAGTTACAGTTTGTCACGTGAGAAAAAAAAAGAGAAAAAGGGGAAATAACAAAAAGCAACACACAGAACGCAGCGTAGCAGCCGCAGAAAACGGCCTAAAGTATAAATCAGCAAAATATTGCAAAAACAAATTGTCTTGAGCAGTAAATAACGTGTTACTGTGTCTTGAACTAGAAATATTCCTGAGCAGTAAATTGTTACTGTGTCTTGTATTCAAAATATTATTCTTGAGCAGTATATTCTGTTACTGTGTCTTGTATCTACGAATTATTGGAGCTGAAATTCAACTGTTACAACCCCAATTTCTGGCATTCTCAACTTGTGAGTACAAAAAGCAAAAGCCAAGTTATGTTTAAATTTAAATATTTTTGCACAAACAGATCTTAGACATATATCTTTGTCTTCGATTTGTTTTGTCTATCGGATTGAACTGGTATACATAAAGAGATCCCGTATTGTGTGATCTGTAGCAATCCAGTTCAAATTGATAGTCGAAAAAACTAAGATCAGCGAATAGTTACGAACTAAAATAGTTAATGCAACGGTAAGTACAGCAGAGCGGATATACAGTTACAAAAGCGAACTGCATAAACGAAGTATCCGGACAGATTTTGTAACCACTCAGAACGAACTGGGCGGTGTAAAACTTTCTTTGTGAAACACAAGGAGAGCAGCCGTTACAAACAGTAATATAAGCGACTAATGCGGAATTTTCATGGCCGGAATTAAACAACATCATAACTCGGAACAATGAAAAAAAAAATTAAATATAGAAGGTTAGCGGTGAATGGGTTCAATTTTGCGAATTTGTGACATATTGTAACCACTTCCACCGCATTCGCCGCTAATTTATATCAGGTATTCGCACGAAGAAAAAGTTATTTTTCACGCATATCCAACAAAAATATTCCATAATTCCTTGGTCTGGGAAGTCATATTAAGGTTATGCTTTAGTCGGGCCTTTCTGCAAGCTGACGATAAGTTAATTTGTCAGAAAATGGTAAAAAAAATAGCGGTATTTTAGATATTCCGCGGTATTTTACACAAAGTTTCTTTAGTAAGGTGATTCAAGAGTTCATTAAATTGTGGAAACGACTTATAATTAGGAATGCCCAAAGACGACTCATTTGGAGACTTATTTGATCAACAAAAATGGGAAGCAATATCAGTATGCAAAGGAATTCTGCGATTCCAAGAAT
Organism: Convolutriloba macropyga; assembly: GCF_964194025.1. Lineage (NCBI taxonomy): Eukaryota > Metazoa > Xenacoelomorpha > Acoela > Convolutidae > Convolutriloba > Convolutriloba macropyga. The sequence goes on along the minus strand of NW_027451282.1, from coordinate 2,272 downwards.
GGAAGATTTCCCGACAAGGTCAACTCCACAAATGAACACTTTTGGATGCTGAGTCGGAAAACTGGATGTAAGTAAAAACTACTTGGCTTTTCCCAATATGCCCCCCTCTCTCCCCCACGAAAGTACAGCGCCCCAATATGGTATGTTAACGGTAGTGATATATTAATGATATGTTTAAGAAAGAAATATTAATTTCTGGCAAACTATGCGAGATCGACGCTGTTATTGTTACATTGTTTTTTAGAATTGAGCAGATTTGGATTTGGATCCAGATTTTAAGTTTTTGTATTCGTTTTTTCATTTTAATTTTTTGCGGCCATTTTATTTCTTTTTTCCCGTGATTTTGTGGCGATGCATACTAAAATTCAAGTATTTGTTGTAATGCAGAAAAAAAAATTGTCTGATCTGGTCACTGGGCACCTAAAGATTTTGTTGACTTCGACATTAAAAGTTTTCGTTAAAATTTTTTTAATCGTTTTCTGTTTTTCATGTTGTTTTGTTACGTACATACCTAAAAGTCATATTCAAGTTCTAACAAAGCCTAAGTGAACACAGATGTCAATTTCAGTTTTTAATTAGGACTCTGATTACTTTAAAACTGTTTGTTAGAAAAATATTAAATTTTTTAGTTGCGACTACACATGTCTTTCTTCTGAAGTTCTGTCACAGTCTGAGTAATGAGAGGTATCGTTCACTTTATAGTAGAAAAAAATCATATCCTTGGCTGGCGTTGATTCCTAATAGTTTGTAGCGAAGTGCATTTTGAGTTCTGGCAGTTTTTGCAGTCTTGAGGTTCAATATTTTTGAAAATAAAATCGGCCTAAGTCAACAATGAGGCTTATCTGCATTTAATTCAGCTGATAACTTATCAAAAATTGAAAATTAGTTACGTTAAGTTTTTTCAAAAAATTGAAGAATTTTTAGTTTTTTTCACTAATTCCTTTTTCATTCATTTGATTATTTTGAAAATTTACGTTATAGTGCGTGAAGCACAAACTTGATTTGGACAAAGTCCATTTTAACGTGTGAACAAATTACTAAGTAGTTTTAGACAAACTACTATTTTATGATCACTAACTTAAACTGAGAATAGCATGACGTGATATTGTCACGCCATACAGAGAACACCAACTTAACCTTGGTAACTCTGTCGACACTGTTATCTCTATCCAATAGGATACTAGAGAACCACGAGTCCATGAATATAAAAGGAGCTTGCACGCTCAACGACCAGCACAATTTGGTCCCTGATAACTTCTGATTTAAATAAAACTCCCGTATTGCTCCCTTGCTTTAAATCTTAGCTTGCTTGAGATAGGTTTTAACTTAGAATATTTTGTGACAATTTCTTAACTAAGAATTTTCTAAGTCAAAAAATATTAATTTAGCACAATTTTGGAAATCAGGTATGTTCAGTTAAACTTTCTAAGTTATAAAATAACATCTCTTAGATTCTATCTAAGTTACAAGTTAACTTAGAATATTTCAACCTGTGCTAACTTGTGCTATATCTATCTTAATATCTTTAAATATTCTATCCTTTAATGCTCGGTTCATATTTGATGCTGTTTAACATAACTTATTAATTCATATTTGCATTCAACTTTCTTTAACACTTAAATATACCAAGAGTAGAACTAGGGTTGAACTCTCATTTCATACTTGTGGTCCCGCGATTAACCCCGTCGTTTAAGTATCTAATGTACGAACCAGCAGTATAATATCAATTAAACTGATTGCCAAATACTCCCGCGTTTTTCTACTGAATTATAAATTCAAATTCTGATCACGTCTTCTTCACAAATAAATGTTTTATTATTTTTTCAAAAATAACAACAGATTTTGGAAAAAACTGCTCGCTGAAAATTGTTTTGTCTCTTTGTATATTATTCTGATTAACAAGAGGTTCTAGTTTCCCTAATTCAAGCATGTGTCCTTCTCCTTCGTAATTTTGGTGTTGAGATTTCTTTCAGAATTATCTGGTTTTTCAAATTTTATGGTTTTTCAAAAAAGTTTAGCTCTTTCAAGGTTTTGCTGTTTTCCTTGAATGTCTTTGCATAAGTGAGAATATATGATTCGATGATCAATTTGTTGAAGAATGGATTGGAAATATCTTTGGGCACACCTGGTGTTACTCAATCATGAATGAGGTTTTGACTATCAAAACTGGGTGACCATTTTTTGAATTTGCAATCTCAAATGGCAATATGTGTGTACAGAATTCATTTGTTTCGTTTCTGCTGATGTTTCGTTATTATGAACTTAAAATATG
>NW_027451281.1:0-1000 GCF_964194025.1 Convolutriloba macropyga | reverse complement strand
CATTTCAATTTGTTTTCCTGGGCTCAATGACTGACAATAAAAAAACCGAGCTGCTCTAAACAGCAATAAAGGAAACAATCCCTTTTCCAACTCAGATTTTGACACGGCTCTCAAAACGTCTTCCTTAAGCTGTTCCATTGCTGATTTAGTGACATACACAGAAAAGGATTCCGATGGGCTTTCTTCCGGAGGCTTGCAGGTATCTTGCCTTTCGTCTAAAGCCTCGATTTCAGGGTGGTCATACTTTGGTTGGTGACCGGACGATTTGACGAAGAGACTTCTGTCCTTATCGAATATCTGAAACAGGTGGAGTTTGTGTTATATGTACAATAAACTGCTGCTCTTCGAAAAATTTCGAGTTATTAATTGTAGTCTACTGTACTGAATTCAAAAGTATGCGTGTTTTCTGAATTTAGATGCGCGTGTTTTTTAATAGCTGTTCTGGTCAACAAAACTGTTCATTGATATTTTAGATTGTCAATGGTCCTGTAACATTAGACATAGTTGACGTAACAGGCAGCTGTATTAATCGATTGTTTATTAATGGTCAGTTTGTCTCGTAGTACTGCTGCATTAACAGTTTAAAAATCACACATCAGCAGGGGAAGATGTTATAATAATATAATAATAATAATAATAATAATAATAATAATAATAATAATAATAATAATAATAATAATAATAATAATAATAATAATAATAATAATAATAATAATAATAATAATAATAATAATAATAATAATAATAATAATAATAATAATAATAATAATAATAATAATAATAATAATAATAATAATAATAATAATAATAATAATAATAATAATAATAATAATAATAATAATAATAATAATAATAATAATAATAATAATAATAATAATAATAATAATAATAATAATAATAATAATAATAATAATAATAATAATAATAATAATAATAATAATAATAATAATAATAATAATAATAATAATAATAATAATAAGAAGAATAATAATAATACTAA
>NW_027451280.1:2500-12907 GCF_964194025.1 Convolutriloba macropyga | reverse complement strand
CGTCGCTAGTAGTTCGGAACTGAGAACAAATATGTTCGCAAATTACAACAATTATACAGCATATTGCTGAATAAAGCAGAACCGAATAATACTCAGTGACTTTACACCAAGACTGACTAATGTCTGGATTGTATCGTCCTACTCGAGTAAGGCGAAGAAAAGCTAGAAAGATACGCTTTTCACAAAGCAGGCTTAATGCATGCAAACCAAGGAGGAAGGAGTGATGCCCCTCCTTATAATAAGCAGAACCAAATAAAGAACAGACAGCATCATCTGTACAGTGACCAAGAAGAGGTGAAACTTCTGTATGTGAAAAGGCAATTTGAGCGAGATTTATTAGCAGACTAGTATTATGTTGTTTCTAGTAGGCGAAAGCCGAAACATCAACATGTGAAAATCTGATATTAAATCCTCAATCATTTTCCCTAGTATTATACAGCTATGAGTAACCTTAATTGGACACGGCAATTATTGCTGACCGGTGAAACTTTCGCATGGGAAAGACACACACACTTCTTGACAAAGCAATAAGTATTATGCTGTTTCTAGTACGCGAAAGCAGAAACATCAGCATGTGAAAGTTGTGAAGTTGAAGAATTTTTGTGTTGAGTACGATGTTGTTACTAGTAACCATGTCGACAGCTGAGAACTGTTCTCTAACCAATAGAAGGTGAAACTTCTGTATGTGAAAAGGCAATTTGAGCGAGATTTCTTAGCAGACTAGTATTATGTTGTTTCTAGTAGGCGAAAGCCGAAACATCAACATGTGAAAATCTGATATTAAATCCTCAATCATTTTCCCTAGTATTATACAGCTACTAGTAGCCGTAATTGGTCAGGGAAACATTGTTGACCGGTGAAACTTCACATGGGAAAGACACACAAATTACTTGACAAAACAATAAGTATTATGCTGTTTCTAGTATGCGAAAGCAGAAACATCAGCATGTGAAAGTTGTGAAGTTGAAAAGTTTTTGTGTTGAGTACGGTGTTGTTACTAGTAACCATGTCGACAGCTGGAAAGCTGTTCTCTAACCAATAAAAGGTAAAACTTCTGTATCTGAAGAGGCGGCGTGATTGAGATTTTTTAACAGACTAGTATTATGTTGTTTCTAGTAGGCGAGAGCCGAAACATCGACATGTGAACATCTGGTTTTTAAATCATGAGTCAATTCTCCCTAGTATGATACAGTTGTTAGCCGGTATTGGTAACAGTAGAACAGAGATTTGGAGGGCAAAACCTGCTCATGGGAAATGCTCACAGAGCGCTATCTACCAGTACACATAGTATTATGCTGTTTCTAGTACGCGCGAGCCGAAACATCAGCATGTGAAATGTGTAATCGTGGGTAACTCTAAGTGTGTAGAGTACTGTGTAGTAACTAGTAGCCATGCCAAAGCATGCATTGAAACTCTTCGTGATTTAAAAAGCTCAAAGCAAGATTGACGAGGCCGCAAGGCTATGTCTTTCTAAATTCGAACAAATCGAAAGATTGTTCAAAGTACAATTAAACTGATTGATCCTGTCAGTTGCCATATGCTTGTCTGAAAGACTAAGCCATGCATGTGCAAGCGAAGCTTGAAAAAGTGGAACCGCGAATGGCTCATTAAATCAGTTACTATCTATTAGTTGATTTGCAAGCTAAATGAATAACTGCGGTAACCCTGCAGCTAATGCATGCTGATTGTCCGACACTGTCGGAGACTTTTACAAGACTACACCGGGTGATTTGCTAAGTACAGACACATCCCGTGATGAGTCCTAGTAACTGAAAGATCCCAGATAGCTTCGGCTTGGGGACGGAACTTCCGAATTTCTGACCTATCAACCTATGATGGTAGTGTAACGGACTACCATGGTTGTGACGGGTAACGGGGAATCAGGGTTCGATTCCGGAGAGGGAGCCTTAGAAACGGCTACCACATCCAAGGAAGGCAGCAGGCACGCAAATTACCCACTCTCCGCACGAGGAGGTAGTGACTAGAAATAATGATATGAACCTTTATGGTTTGTAATCAGAATGGAATGGACTTAAAAGCTCCATTGATGAACGAGTAGAGGGCAAGTCTGGTGCCAGCAGCCGCGGTAATACCAGCCTCTACAAGCGTATGCAATAGTTGCTGCGTTTAAAAAGCTCATAGTTGGATCTGTTTGAGTAGAACGGCAACATGGTCTTCAGTTAAATCTGTTGACTCGTTCCGCTCATCCTTCGCATCGAAGAAATAGTTTGCACTTAAATGTGACGAACTGTGGAAACGGTGTTTTCACCCTGAGAAAATTAGAGTGTTCAAAGCATCCTTTGGGATCGAATAATAAAGCATGGAATAATGGAGAATGACCCGCTACTCGATTGATGCCGGTTGGCTGAGTGCGGTAATGATTGAAAGGAACAGACGGGGGCATTTGTATTGCTACGTTAGAGGTGAAATTCTTGGATCGTGGCAAGACAAACTACTGCGAAAGCATTTGCCAAGAATGTTTTCATTAATCAAGAACGAAAGTCAGAGTATTGAAGAGGATTAGATACCCTCGTAATTCTGACCATAAACTATACCAACCTACAATTTGTCAAAGTCGATCTTGACTTGGCAAGAGATTAACCGGGAAACCAAAGTTTATTGGTTCCGGGGGAAGTATGGTTGCAAAATCGAAACTTAAAGGAATTGACGGAAGGGCACCACCAGGAGTGGAGCCTGCGGCTTAATTTGACTCAACACGGGAAAACTCACCCGGTCCAGACATCTTAAGGATTGACAGATTGAATATCTTTCATGATTATATGGGCGGTGGTGCATGGCCGTTCTTAGTTAGTGGAGTGATCTGTCTGGTTAATTCCGATAACGAACGAGATCTTCTCCATCTAAATAATGAAATTCACTATATGTGAATTCAAACACTTCTTAGAGGAACTATGCGGAATTAAATACCGCAGATGAAGTGAGGCTATAACAGGTCTGTGATGCCCTTAGATGTTCTGGACTGCACGCGCGCTACACTGTGTACTTTTAGATTGAGTACTCAGCCCTTGGTCCGAAATGGACTGGGCAATCAGAGAAAAGTACAGCGCTTCAAGGGGATCGTCTGTTGTAACTTGCAGACGTGAACCAGGAATTCCTGGTACTTATGAGTCAACAACTCATAGGGATTACGTCCCTGCCCTTTGTACACACCGCCCGTCGCTACTACTGATTGGATAGTTAAGCAAGAATTGCAAATTCCTACTGTTGGGACTTCGGTCTCCGGCAACGGGATGAAGCGGATCGAGCTTAATTGTCTAGAGGAAGTAAAAGTCGTAACAAGGTTTCCGTAGGGGAACCTGCGGAAGGATCAGTGATTGATTCCTTCGGGCATGGCTGCTGGTAGAGGCCATGTCTGTAGTGCGCATGACGCTCTGTCGCTAGAGATTGCTTGGCAACCAATCTCGAATTATGTATCGAGCTCAAAAACTACTTGTGTGGATACATAGTTCAGCAGTCATGGCAAGGGACTGCTTAAAGGGAGACTAGTTAGCAAAAGCAGCCTAGCAGAACTGCAGCTATCTAGATCTCAGAAGCTGGGTTATAGAAGCCCAGCTATAGACTTGTGAATGAGAAAGGCCTAAAAAGGTCCACAAGTCGCGTGGTTAGAACCGACACGCAAAAATCCCAGCGAGTGACAGAGCGTTGCGCTGTTCAGTGGGAAAGAGTTGAGCTACTCGGGGCGCCCACTGAACTTGCTCCGAGCCAAAGGCTCGAAAAAACACAGCTTAGCCTCAGATCCTTTACATAGAAGGCTAGCTAAAATAAACTTACCTTGGACGAGGGTAAAGTTTAGTCAGTTCTTAGGGGAGAGTAATCCACAGCTTCTCGCCCTCTGAACATTCTCCCAGATATGTAGGTCTGGGAGAGTCTCCTCCTGTTCTTCGGAATCTGGAGGTAGACAAAGACAGTACGATACGATCTTGCATCGGGATGACTAACCGATAATGATCATAATCTGACAATTTTTCCGGCTTGAGGCACCGGAGTCAGATTAAAGACACATACTGAACTAAAGGCGTATGTGCAAAGCTTGTCGGAGTGTAGAGAGTCAAGCTGAGTTGACTCGTCACGTGGTGATGACAACAGCCATGTGCAAAACACTCACAACTTTATCGTCTATGTGGAAAAGGTTGCTAACAGCGCTCTCTATGAGAGGCCCTCGCATATAACTATACGAGGAAAAGGCGATAGAGTTGTTTGAATGTGGGGCAGGTTCATCGACAAGCTAAGTTGATCACATTCTTGTTGTGGCATCCTACTAGAATTGGTCACGGTCTGCACCAACTCTCCCCAAGTTGGCCAGACTTAAAACTAGAAATAAGGTTTGCAGCTATGTGAACCTAGAAACTGTAAAGGAGTTGAAAGAACTTAAAGGAATTGAAAGAGGCCTTGAGGTATATCCTCTTGGTAAAGACCCACAAAAGCTCACAAAAGTGGCTTCGAAGGGCAAAACTGGTTCATCCAAAACAATTGGAGAGCTTAAAGCAGAACCAATTCGAATGAAACACTATTGGTGAAACTTCATCATGAGAACGTCACAAGCTGATCACGCTCTATGATATGACTAGTATTATGTTGCTTCTAGTAGGCTAAGCGCAAGCCGAAACATCAACATGTGAAAGTCGTAGAATTTTGCAATCAAACTGTGGCTAGTACTGTGATGTTACTAGTAACCTGGTGTTCCGTCATATGGCCAAGAGAGCATTTGAAGGCGAAACTTCTGCATGGGAAAGCTGCATCATGATCAAAATTTTATATCGAGTATTATGTTGACGTTAGTAGGCCTTGGCCGAAAACGCAGCATGTGAAAGGTATAGATAAAAGTTATTGTTGCAGTCAGTACTGTGTAGTTACTAGTAGCTGGATTTAAGCTCAAAATGAGACACTGTTGGTGAAACTTCATCATGAGAATGTCACAAGCTGATCAAGCTCTATGATATGACTAGTATTATGTTGCTTCTAGTAGGCTAAGCGCAAGCCGAAACATCAACATGTGAAAGTCGTAGAATTTTGCGATCAAATTGTGGCTAGTACTGTGATGTTACTAGTAACCTTGTGTTACGTCATATGGCCAAGAGAGCATTTGAAGGCGAAACTTCTGCATGGGGAAGCTGCATCATGAACAAAAGTTTATATCGAGTATTATGTTGACATTAGTAGGCCCTGGCCGAAAGCGCAGCATGTGAAAGGTATAGATAAAAGTTATCGTTGCAGTCAGTACTGTGTAGTTACTAGTAGCTGGATTTAAGCTCGAAATGAGACACTGTTGGTGAAACTTCATCATGAGAACGTCACAAGCTGATCACGCTCCATGATATGACTAGTATTATGTTGCTTCTAGTAGGCTAAGCGCAAGCCGAAACATCAACATGTGAAAGTCGTAGAATTTTGCGATCAAATTGTGGCTAGTACTGTGATGTTACTAGTAACCTTGTGTTACGTCATATGGCCAAGAGAGCATTTGAAGGCGAAACTTCTGCATGGGGAAGCTGCATCATGAACAAAAGTTTATATCGAGTATTATGTTGACGTTAGTAGGCCCTGGCCGAAAGCGCAGCATGTGAAAGGTATAGATAAAAGTTAGCGTTGCAGTCAGTACTGTGTAGTTACTAGTAGCTGGATTTAAGCTCGAAATGAGACACTGTTGGTGAAACTTCATCATGAGAACGTCACAAGCTGATCACGCTCTATGATATGACTAGTATTATGTTGCTTCTAGTAGGCTAAGCGCAAGCCGAAACATCAACATGTGAAAGTCGTAGAATTTTGCAATCAAACTGTGGCTAGTACTGTGATGTTACTAGTAACCTTTTCTTACGTCATATGGCCAAGAGAGCATTTGAAGGCGAAACTTCTGCATGGGGAAGCTGCATCATGAACAAAAGTTTATATCGAGTATTATGTTGACGTTAGTAGGCCCTGGCCGAAAGCGCAGCATGTGAAAGGTATAGATAAAAGTTATCGTTGCAGTCAGTACTGTGTAGTTACTAGTAGCTGGATTTAAGCTCGAAGTGAGACACTGTTGGTGAAACTTCATCATGAGAACGTCACAAGCTGATCACGCTCTATGATATGACTAGTATTATGTTGCTTATAGTAGGCTAAGCGCAAGCCGAAACATCAACATGTGAAAGTCGTAGAATTTTGCGATCAAATTGTGGCTAGTACTGTGATGTTACTAGTAACCTTGTGTTACGTCATATGGCCAAGAGAGCATTTGAAGGCGAAACTTCTGCATGGGGAAGCTGCATCATGAACAAAAGTTTATATCGAGTATTATGTTGACGTTAGTAGGCCCTGGCCGAAAGCGCAGCATGTGAAAGGTATAGATAAAAGTTAGCGTTGCAGTCAGTACTGTGTAGTTACTAGTAGCTGGATTTAAGCTCGAAATGAGACACTGTTGGTGAAACTTCATCATGAGAACGTCACAAGCTGATCACGCTCTATGATATGACTAGTATTATGTTGCTTCTAGTAGGCTAAGCGCAAGCCGAAACATCAACATGTGAAAGTCGTAGAATTTTGCAATCAAACTGTGGCTAGTACTGTGATGTTACTAGTAACCTTTTCTTACGTCATATGGCCAAGAGAGCATTTGAAGGCGAAACTTCTGCATGGGGAAGCTGCATCATGAACAAAAGTTTATATCGAGTATTATGTTGACGTTAGTAGGCCCTGGCCGAAAGCGCAGCATGTGAAAGGTATAGATAAAAGTTATCGTTGCAGTCAGTACTGTGTAGTTACTAGTAGCTGGATTTAAGCTCGAAGTGAGACACTGTTGGTGAAACTTCATCATGAGAACGTCACAAGCTGATCACGCTCTATGATATGACTAGTATTATGTTGCTTATAGTAGGCTAAGCGCAAGCCGAAACATCAACATGTGAAAGTCGTAGAATTTTGCGATCAAACTGTGGTTAGTACTTTGATGATGCTTGTAGCCAACCGAATTGGTTGAAAAGCCCAATAAGTAAGCTAACTTGGGAGAGCTTGTTGGAAACCAAATGCTACTAGATTGGTCCAAATACATCCTTCAACAGGGGATCACTTGGCTCGCTTTACGAAGAGGAGCACAGCTATATGTGTTAATTCGGTATGAATCGCAAGATTTGTTTACCGACCTCTCTAACGCAAAAGGCGGTCTCGGCTTCGGCTGTTGACTGCGTCCGATTCAGGGTTATATAACTCTCGATTGAACACATTGATGTTCTATTGTTGGTGCTTCCAATAAAATTGGAACACTTAAAGCAGAACCGATTCAAATAATAGCATTCTGATCAATGATTGCATTCCTTGATCAAGAACTGCTGGAGTCATTGTGATGGCGAATTTTCTTCATAAGAAAATTGCAAAGAGACGGAACTTAATGAGACTAGTATTATGTTGTTTCTAGTAAGCGGAAGCTGAAACAGCAACATGTGAAAATCAAGTTTTGTTCAATGATCTCGAGGCGATAAGTACTATGAAGCAACTAGTAGCCTAAGCATGACTCAGATTTGAGACAGTCAAAAAGACTGGCGAAACTTCTTCACATGAAAGTTACATAGAGAACTACAAATGTATACAGCGAGTATTATGTTGTTTCTAGTAGGCGAAAGCTGAAACATCAACATGTGAAAGTTGTCTGCAAACTGTAGAACGATATGTGATTAGTACTGTGCTGTTACTAGTAGCCAGTCTGACTGTAGAAGCCAAGACAAAGGGAAACTAATGCATCTGAAAAGGACAAGTTATGGAAAGGTATGCACGATAAGTATTATGTTGTTTCTAGTAAGCGGCAGCTGAAACATCAACATGTGAACGTCGTTGTGTACAGTAACCTAGAACTATATAGTCCTTAGTAACGTGCATTTACTAGTACCTGTAATTGGTATTCAGACTCAGGCAGTTTGGAATAGTTTGGCAAAGATGCACCAGAGAAAACTGGGATTTGATACAGAAATTGTTGAATACAAGTATTATGCTGCTTCTAGTAGGTTGAATCCGAAACATCAGCATGTGAAAATTGAAAACATTTCTGGTTCGAATTGTCACAAGTATTTGGTGATCTGAGTAGCCAAACTCACTACAACGCCAATTGAAGGCAAAAATTCTCAACGGGAAAAGCTATTCTCATTGAATGAGCTAACAAGACGAGTATTATGTTGCTTCTAGTAGGCGAAAGCCAAAACATCAACATGTGAAAGTCTTGCTGAACAAATTTAATGTTGTTGAGCTCAGTACCGTGTGAATTAGTAGCCATAATTGGCGAGCGAAAATTGAACTGGCGAAACTTCGTCTTTGGAAAATTGCAGATGCCGAGCACTTATTTTGCAACGAGTATTATGTTGACTGTAGTAAGCGAAAGCCGAAACAGCAACATGTGAAAGCTGTTGAAATTTGTGGTCATTTTGCAATAAGTACAAGGAGTGTAACTAGTAGCCAGGTCAAAATTTGGGATAAGAATGAGCAAAAATTCTGCATGAGAACAGTTGAAATTATGAAACTAAATTACAAAGACTAGTATTATGTTGTTTCGAGTACGCGAAAGCGGAAACATCAACATGTGAACGTTTGTAACGAAGTTTCGTTAATTTTCAGCCTAGTACTGAGCAAGAACGAGTAGCCTCATCTCCAATCCCACGCAAAATGTAGTGAAATATGTGAGTGAACCTTATTCACGGTGAGGGTTTCCCGAGGTCTGTATTGCAGCGAGTATTATGTTGCTTCTAGTAAGCGAAAGCTGAAACAACAACATTTGAAAGTTGGAATTAATGACTGAATGGAAACTTCGACCTGTGTTTGATAGTAGTAGCGAACAAAACTGCTGAATCGGTTTCTGTCTCATATTGGTCAGTGAACCAATTAAGAGACAATCAACTACATAACCTGAATTGGGCGAGAGAACCCCCTTAACTTAAGCATATCAGTAAGGGGAGGAAAAGAAATCAACTGAGAATCCCTTAGTAATGGCGAATGAACAGGGAAAAGCTCATCGGGAAGAGAAATGGCAACATTTCTCGGTGTCCGGTATGGTTTGATGCTAGACTGGTGAATTTGTCCTGATGTCTACTGGAAAGTAGCATCAAAGAAGGTGAAAATCCTGTAAAGGTCATTTTCGATACCAGTCATAATGGCTCATTCCTATGAGTAGAGTTGTTTGAAAGTGCAACTCGAAGCTGGAGATATGTCTCTCCAAAAGCTAATTATAAAGCGAGACCGATAGTAAACAAGTACCGTGAGGGAAAGTTGAAAAGCACTCTGAAGAGAGAGTGAAAAGTACGTGAAACTGTTGAAGGGGAACTGGAGTGAGCGTTACCATACTCAATGCCTTGATATTATATTCTCGGCTACCGAGTAGTGTAGTTGTCGTCTTTTGGCAAATCTTGTTAATGAATCGAGCAGAAGTTTTCCTCGGAATTCTTCTTGTTGATTCTAAACAAAATGAGATAAATTGATCTTGATTGCCTGTCTGACCTCAACTTCCTATTCAATGCTCTCTACAGCCCGTCTTGAAACACGGACCAAGGAGTGTGAGTTGCTTGCAAGTGTTGTCGCTCATTGAAAGCGCACACGCGAAATGAAAGTGAACAGTGTAATTTTTATGAATTGCACTACTTTGTGTGGTGAGGGCGCCGATTCGGTGTCCCGCAACCACGGACGGTTTTGCTCTTATTGCATGACTGATCCAGAGCAAGTAGCACACGACCCGAAAGATGGTGATCTATGCTTGGGCAGGGCGAAGCCACGGGAAACCATGGTGGAAGCCCGAAGCGGTTCTGACGTGCAAATCGATCGTCTGACCTGAGCATAGGGGCGAAAGACTAATCGAACCATCTAGTAGCTGGTTTCCTCCGAAGTTTCCCTCAGGATAGCAAAAGCTTGAGCAAGATTGAAAAATCTTCGCAAAGCAATTTCATCGGTTAAAGCGAATGATTAGAGGAATGGGGGAAAATTTTTCCTTCACCTATTCTCAAACTATAAATCGGTGAGATGTCCTTGTGACTTAATTGCACTTGGACTATGAATGCAAGCTTTTTGTGGGCCGCTTTTGGTAAGCAGAACCGGCGATGTGGGATGAACCAAAAGTTGGGTTAAGGCGCCTAACTACTTGCTCATGAGTCACCACAAAAGGTGTTGATTGATACTGACAGCAGGACGGTGGTCATGGAAGTTGAAATCCGCTAAGGAGTGTGTAACAACTCACCTGCCGAATCAATCAGCCCTGAAAATGGATGGCACTAGAGCTCGTGGCCTATACCCAACCATGAATATCAATATCTAACGCAAGTTAGATTAGAGAAAAAGAGCCTCACCAGCTCAAAAATGATATTCATGTGTAGGAGGACACATTGATTGCGCTAAAGTATGGCACGCAAGTGTATGCGCGAAGCGATCAATGGAGCA
>NW_027451279.1:0-28295 GCF_964194025.1 Convolutriloba macropyga | reverse complement strand
AAGCAGTGCTATAAAATTATTACAGGAGTGAGTTGGTATTGGCTATTCCGGGAAAATTTGTTCTTTAGTAAGTTGTTTTTCAGATTTTTTCATGGTCTGTTATAATAATGCCTTTTAATGCTCTCGAACAAAGTTTGAAGCAATTTTTTGTAAACTTTTATGTCTTTTTACAACTCGGAGAGGAGTATTGGCAATCTACAGGTTTCTTTCAAAGCTGAAGCAAATTTTTTGCTGATTGGAACTTCGATTTTTTACTATTCGAACATTTACCTCTGTTTCAAAGTTTGACTTCTGTTTTCGAACATTGGACTTAAACGGTTGCTTAATTTGTAATGCATAGGAATTAGGAACTATTGGTAATATTCAATATCAAAAGGTCGTTTTGAGAAGTTTTGATCCCTAACTGTCCGCTCCCCCACCGACGACACTGATAACTCCGCCACCTGGCAGCACCAGCCCCCTTCACCTACGTAAATGCCCCTGTCTATCTTCCGCTGAGCACCAATCTACCACCTGCCCCCCCCCAACTACCTTCACCTTACACCCCTTGTCACGGGCAGTCACGCCCATTGCCCAACCTACCTAACCACCACCTCTTACCTACCCTACTTACCACTTAAACCCCCCACCTACATACCCCCTCTCACACAAACAGACACACAATCACATTTCTTACAAAAAAATTTGTGGTTTCTAAATATATATTGCCTTGCTTTTATCTTGATTTTTCTGGAATATGGTGGGATAGCTAAGGGTTTTTAATGCATGACTCTTCAAGTTTGCAGTATTCTACTAGGTATTTTATTTTGAAAAAATTTCTTTGGAACGTTTTTGCGCTTTTGTTCTGGAACATTCTTTGATTTCTCAATTGTTCATGATTTGTTCATGCTTATCTTCATTTTTGAGTGTTTTCAATTGCTCTCATTCCGAAGTAACGTTTGTTGCTAAAATAATAGCGATAATAAGATTGGAAAAAACAAAGGCCTGTTAGCTGAATGGCGATTGCTACTGTCGGGGACTCGTGAAATCGGGGGTTGGAATCCCTCTCTCTGGTCAGAAGTTTTGGAACTCATGAAGACCGCAAGACTGCAAGAACGCATTTTTAAAAAAAATTATTTAGAGGCAACTATTGTTTTGGAGGCAGTTCTAAGTTGTTTTATAGTTTTTAATTTAGTTTTCAGAAAAAAAATTTTTCGTAATAAGCAGAGGGAGTATGTTGTGAAGTTAATACAACCTTTGCAGTCAAGATATTTAGACCCTTGGATAAATTGTGTACTGTATTTGTAGGAAACTCTAATTTTTCATTCTTTCCTTCTATTTTATCTGCACAATGAGTTCTATTTCAGAAACAAGCATTGTGACCAATTACTTCGAGTGGCCCAATGACCTCCAGCAGGCAACACAGTACACATTCAGTGTACGCACTGTGCTCAACTGCACCGTGTCCGGTGCACAGACTCTGACCTCTGATTGGGTGGACGTGATTGCATTCACCTCTCCTGGCACACCTGAGCTCTCACAGGTGGACTACGGCACTGACTTCATCCAGTTGGCCATCACCGACAGCAGTGTCTACGATTTGATAAGGTCACTCACTATATTTCAACCAACTCAACTCACACCGTTTTATCTCGACTTAAAAGGTCCCCGGATCCGAGCGCCATTAAAATTCAGTACTGAATCATAAAAAATTTTATTATGAATTTTACTATGCGCAGAGCTCTGATCATGACACTTAATAGACATTTCATGATAAAATTCAGAGTAAAATTCTGGGATTCTGCTGAACATTATGAATCTCAGAAACTGTATATTCTGTGATCAGAATGAATTTTTTGTCTGTTTTTGCATTGAACAGCATGAAAAATCACTAACGGCCGTAATTTCGAAAAAAACGCAGGCAATAGCGATAGGCAATTCAAACAATTAATTAATCATCATCATGTGGTGATTTAAAACAGACTTTAAACATATGCTTATTCTCAACAGTATTTCTATAGAAGTTTAATGTTTTGCACAGTTCTATCAATTGTCAGTTTGTATTGTATTCTGTGTTTGAAGCCATACTATGCCATTCGTTTTGTCACTCGTCGTATGCCATTCGCTGTGTCACTCGTCGTATGCCATTCGTTGTGTCACTCGTCGTGTGTACTGAATTTGGAGTGCACTGCCAGTGTGCATTCGAGTTGAAACTGATACTGCACTGAAATCGGCACTCGTTATTCACCTGCACCTTTCATCTGATCATGCACCTGTGACCTGCAGCGCTTCAGTCGTCAACTGAAGAGGACACGCTTCAACTAGAACATGTACACGTCGTACTGAAACGGCTGAAGAACTTGGACAGACGTCTCCAGAATGCCAATCAACATCTGCGTGATTCGTCAGTCATCCAATGCAAACAAACAAGGCACTGAAAACAGGGGGTGGGGGGGGGGGGGTGCGCTGGTGGGTGGTGCAGATTCAACGAACCGGGAGGGGGTGGTGGGGGTGGGTCAGAATCCCCCCCCAAGTTTGGCTTCAATAGAGTAGAACTAACGGAGTAGAGGGGAAAAGAGTTTGGAAGTAGAATAGAACTAATAGTAGAGTTTGGATGGTCATCCCCCCTGCGCCCGGGGTGGTGCAGAATCAACGAACGGGGGGAGTAGTGCAGAATCTCTCCCCCCACGTTTGGCTTCAGTAGAATAGAACTAAAGGAGTAGAGTTTGGAAGTAGAATAGGACTAATAGTAGAGTTTGGATGGTCATCCCCCCTGCGCCCGGGGTGGTGCAGAATCAACGAACGGGGGGGGGGGGGGGGGGGGGTGGGTGGGTGGGGGGGGGGGGTCGCGCTGGTGGGTGGTGCAGATTCAACGAACCGGGAGGGGGTGGTGGGGTGGGTCAGAATACCCCCCCCCCCCAAGTTTGGCTTCAATAGAATAGAACTTACGGAGTAGAGGGAAAAGAGTTTGGAAGTAGAATAGAACTAATAGTAGAGTTTGGATGGTCATCCCCCCTGCGCCAGGGGTGGTGCAGAATCAACGAATGGTGGGGGGGCGGGTGGGTGGGTGGTGCAGATTCAACGAACCGGGGGGGGGTGGTGGGGTGGGTCAGAATACCCCCCCCCCCGTTTGGCTTCAGTAGAATAGAACTAACGGAGTAGAGTTTGGAAGTAGAATAGGACTAATAGTAGAGTTTGGATGGTCATCCCCCCTGCGCCCGGGGTGGTGCAGTATCAACGAACGGGGGGGGAGTAGTGCAGAATCTCTCCCCCCACGTTTGGCTTCAGTAGAATAGAACTAAAGGAGTAGAGTTTGGAAGTAGAATAGGACTAATAGTGGAGTTTGGATGGTCATCCCCCCTGCGCCCGGGGTGGTGCAGAATCAACGAACGGGGGGGGGGGTGGGTGGGTGGGGGGGGGGGTCGCGCTGGTGGGTGGTGCAGATTCAACGAACCGGGAGGGGGTGGTGGGGTGGGTCAGAATACCCCCCCAAGTTTGGCTTCAATAGAATAGAACTAACGGAGTAGAGGGAAAAGAGTTTGGAAGTAGAATAGAACTAATAGTAGAGTTTGGATGGTCATCCCCCCTGCGCCAGGGGTGGTGCAGAATCAACGAATGGTGGGGGGGTGGGTGGGTGGGTGGTGCAGATTCAACGAACCGGGGGGGGGGGGGGGTTGGTGGGGTGGGTCAGAATACCCCCCCCCCACGTTTGGCTTCAGTAGAATAGAACTAACGGAGTAGAGTTTGGAAGTAGAATAGGACTAATAGTAGAGTTTGGATGTTCATCCCCATTGCGCCCGGGGTGGTGCAGAATAAACGAACGGGGGGGGGGGGGAGTAGTGCAGAATCTCTCCCCCCACGTTTGGCTTCAGTAGAATAGAACTAAAGGAGTAGAGTTTGGAAGTAGAATAGGACTAATAGTAGAGTTTGGATAGTCATCCCCCCTGCGCCCGGGGTGGTGCAGAATCAACGAACGGGGGGGGGGTAGTGCAGAATCTCTCCCCCCCACGTTTGGATTCAGTAGAATAGAACTAACGGAAGAGAAAAGATTTAATAGTAGAGTTTGGATGGTCAAAGCCCCCCCCCGCCGCGCCCGTCCGCTCGTTCAGATTACTAGGACCTCCTGTTGTAGAGTCTCCAGTTGGTTGCTCTAAATCGGCAATAATATTGAATGGTTGAAAATATGATCTTCATGCTCAACCAAAAATTACAAAGTATGTTCGAAAATTTTCTTTTTTTTTCTGAAAACGCTATGAACATTATGAAAGACTCAAATCATCATGTTCATCCTACTTTCAGAAAAAAAATGCTTTCTGAATTTATACTGAACATACTTGGCTAACAAAGTACCCTTAGGTCACTGTGATTCAGTACTGAATCGTCGATATACTATAGGAATATACTGATTCAGTAATGAAAGTCTATGACACTCGGGTCCGGGTCCCTGTTTATCCCATTTCTCTTCGCTCCAATTTGGACCCTATTTACTCAGTTTAAGTTCCATTTTGCTGTATACCCGGGTCAAGGTTTATTGGATTTTCGTCGATGAAATGCAAGATTATCGTTGTATGTGGTAAAAAAATGCAGAAAAAAGAGAATATCTAATTATTGCATTTCTTTCTTTAATTTGCCAAGAATTCTCGACCCAGAGGAGTCGTCTTTTGAAAATTAATTTCTGCGTTGAATTTCTATAGCAAACTTTGCTCTTATAATAGAAATGAATTTCCTCGTCCCAGGAATAACGATGACAATAATCCAGGTTTATGCAAGGCTGTTTTTATGAAATTATCACTGTTGCGCTTACTGAAACATATCTCATGAAACACATCTTCACTCATCGCTTGCTGAAACACAAACACATCTCATGATATAAAGTTACAGTCTGAAATACTTCCATTTCAATACTTTTCGGAAATAAAGAAGCCACTAAATTAAACAAGGCGGCTCGTTAATGTGCGTTCGCACATGATGTTCCGACCCGAGCTCATCTACATTTTTGACTAAAATGTCAACCAAATCAAGAGATAACAAAAATAGATGTTTGAGTTTAAAACAATCGTTACACATTCTATCTACTAATTGAATTACTAATGCCATGCTTCATTACAGCACCAACGTGACCTGACATTGAAGAGACTAGAAAAAAAATAGCACCAACAAAATTTTGGCGGCAAAAAATGAATATCTAAATTTAAAAGCACCTGGTAACAACGTCAAAATGCAGTCAGATAAAACCTTAACTACACAAGTTTACCTTTTACTAACTATACAGCAGATGAAAAGTTTTCTTAACGAGACTAGGTAACAAGCCGACAAAAAGAACGAACAGTGAGGCGAAACTTAAAAATTAATCAACATTTTTTGCACCAAGAAAATTCAAAAATCTTAAAAAACATTGGTTTTTAATAAAAAAATCCTTGATAAATTACTAAAAAGTCATTACAAAACCAAAAGCACCCGTCTGTGGTCAGACTATGCCATAGAAACAAACTAAAGAGAAACTCAAAAAATTACAAACGATTTGCGAAAACACAAACCTTTGCTACCATTAAAATCAATACCTATCATCTGAATATGTATTTTTAATTCAGTTGTTATTTCTGCTATTTCAGTTGAAGGATTTATACTGAAAGATTAAATAAGTTTACTTGGGCCACATTTAAAAACCATTGGGATCTGTTATTACGCGATTGTTCTGAAGGAAGAGAAAAAGAAACGCAAAAAATGGCCATTCAATAAACGTTCAGAAAAACGAAACAACAGTGGCACATAATATCAATATATATGTTATTTCTTGAAATACACGAAATTCGATGGGACATCTGATTGATGAATAGAAGTTAAATTTGACGAAAGGAACCTATTCGCTATATACTGAATGTTTCGAGCAACATCATTCATTCAGTCCTCAATTACAAGCCTATGAGATCTGTGAGCAATTTACGGCTACCTAAAGAACAAAAACAGCGAATTCAGGAAAAAAAATTGAGCGACAAAAGGGTCGAAGGCATTAAAAAAATGAACTTTTCACTAAACACTCTTCAATTTTAAATTAATTTTTCAGGAGCAATGGGAAAACCTTTTTTATCAATATAATTTCAAAAAATCAACAAATATAAACAAATACATTAGACGCACGAAAATTGCGGGAAAACACGTATTATCAACGCCATTAAATTCATTAGCCTTCAACGGAAGCCAGTATATACAATAAATGATGCCTCGAGGGGACAATAAGTTTTTTTGCCAATCGTATTTCATCAATAAGACCTTACAACAAGTTAATGACTATGAAAACAACAACAGAGAGAGGCAAAAACCACAAATTCAGTAGAAAAGTGCCTGAAGAAAATGTCGAAGCAACTCAAATCATAAGCTCTTCCCTGAAAACTTTATTTATGATCCGTTGAACTTCTTCCCTAAACCAATAGGGACTCTCAGCAGTAAGATGATGTGATAAGATTTCAAAAGGATCGAAAAACAAAATAAAGTACCCAAAAAAAATATGAATTCTCGTGGCATTGATGTTTTAAAACTAATAGGTAGAAGATAAAACCGCTAACCAGATTAATTTTGGCTATAGTAGAACGGAAATGGATTCTGTTAGAACCAACAATGACCAAGAGTATTCACGAAAAAAAATTAGGAATGGTTGAATTTCAAAAAAGTTTCGAAAAATTATTTTTAAACCCTTAACAGCCAGTAAACTCAATCTTTCATCGGAGCTCAATGACGATGCTCAGATATAACCCATAGGGAGGAAAATGATGTCTGTCATGCATAGATAGTTAAAAAGACATCACAATAAGTCTTATGACAGAAAACAATAACAAAAACAGCAAAAACTAAAATTCAGCAGAAAAATGCGAGAAGAAAGTGTCGAAGACAATTAAACCATTAGCTATTCTCTGAAAACTTTCTCTGTGATCCACTGAACGTCCTCTCTAAGCCAATTGGATTACAATAATCTTTGGATAATGTGATAAAGAGTTCAAAAGTGACCAATAATTCAAAAAATCCAAAAAAAAATTTAAAAAAATTGAAATCTTTGTCATTGAAGTCATATAACCAATAGCTAGAAGATAAAACAGCTAAACAGAATATTTTTAGTCGCAGTAAAAAGCAAGTGGGTCCAGTCAATACTGAAACTCACTAACAGTTCAAGAAAAATTTAGGAATTGTTATTGTTCAAATAAAATTTTCGAAAAATGATTTTTATTTTAACAGACATTAAATTCAATAGCTTTCAACGGAAGTCAATAAAAACGCTCAAAGATGCCCCGGTGGCAGTACATTTATGTTTGTCATGCATAGGTATTCATTATGAGATCACAGTAAGTATAATGACTATTAAAACAACAAAAAAAAACAGGAGAAAACCAAAAAATCGGTAGAAAAGTGCAAGAAGAACGTGTCGAAGCCATTTAAACCATAAATTTTTGTTTAAAATTTTTATTGGTCATCCACAGAACATCGTTTTTAAGCTAATGGGAACTGTCAATATTTGGATAATGTGATAAGATTTCAAAAGTAACCAATAATACGTAAAAATCCAAAAAAAATTTTAAAAAATTGAAATTTTTTGTCATTGAAGTCATATAACCAATAGATAGAAGATAAAACCGCTAACCAGTTTAATTTTGGTTGCAGTAGGAAGGAAGAGGGTGCTCTCACCCCTGGACTGACTTACAATTCACTATAATAAGATTATGATTCTTTAATATTCAAAAAAAAATTCGAAAAATTATTTTTTAAGTCTTAACAGCCATTAGCCGCCCCCTCAATGAAATAGACATGTTCACTTAATGCTCATTATGGAACATATTGCACTTTTAGTCAATGAATCCCTACCATAGGACTCCAAAAAAAATAGTAAAACTTCAAAAAGAAATTCAAAATTTCATTCAAAATTACGAAAACTCAGAATCGAAGCCAAAAAAAAACATGAGCAATTCCTTGAAAACGACGTTTTTTGTTCATTGCGCTTCATTCGACTATAAAGGAGTTTTGTCATTAATAGAACGTCGATATAAAATGTGACTTGTCTCTAGGTGACTTAAAAAAGCAAAAAAGAGAAAAGTTTTATTAAAAAAAGGGCTCTCAATTAGATTTTTTTTTTGATAGTGAACTTCCCTATGAGACCAGAACTAGTCTTTCTATCGCCTTGCATTCAACTTTTACGAACTCAAAATTTGTTCTTTTTATAGAAATTTGAATTAATGTTTTCGTAAAAAAGATCTTAGTTTGAAGAAAATTGTACTAAAAGTGAACAATCATGCTAAAGATCCCATTGTTCACACAAAACTTCAATCCTCGATAACTCCTCGAAAAAAACGAAATTCAAAAAAATCTTTTTACTTTTGAATTCTACGCTGGACCAGCTTTTTAATGATACCACTCACATTTCTCTACGACGAATATATCGATCGGCCAAAATTCACTGAACAAAAAAAAAACCCATTTGAGTATATAGTTCCTTCCCCCACAAGTGGGGTCGGAACAATAAAGTTCTATCGAATAGAGCCCCAGCTTTCAAATAGTGGTTCCTACACTACAGTACCAAAAACACGCACGAACAAATTTCATCCATGTCGACGTCAATTGCAAATCACATTAGCTTAAGAGCTGCTTTTTCGCCAGAGCTATAGAATTGGAATGATTTCATCGTATCTAATCCAATTAGTTATAATCTGAAATTTCAAACTGTGAAAAAAATCAGGGCCCCTTTCTGTAGGCAATGTTAAAATCCTCATAGACTATATCATGGGAGCCCATCATGGAGAGACTTTAAATTCAACTAAAGTTGATTTAATTGATACTTTTTAATCCAACTAAAGGATTTTAAATTTTACATTTACCCTACACTCCAATTGGCATGGTAATTATATCTGTCTTCGGAATTCAATTGATACTTTTTTTACATACATCAAGCTAACTGCTTGTCAAACAAATGTTTCTCGGGATCATGATATGGACGCATGAAATAAGAAAACCAGACCTTTATCGGGAGAGCTATTTTTGAAGTTTTTCTGATTGACTCAGCTCACCTGCAGGGAAAAGAAAAATTTTGATTCTTAGTAGAAAGTTAGTGCCAAGAATTAAGTTGTAGAGATTTAAGTAACACAAGTTGAATCAGTTAAAACCAAATCTGTTGAAAGTTATACCACGTGAAGCCACAGTAAAGTTTCAACAAATACAATTGTGCATTGAATGTGAAAATATGCATTGCGATATAATAGTTCATTCTTGAAGCAAAATGAAAAAAAAAGTTGACATGCACGCATAGGCGTTATAAAACTCTTTTTCATATGACAGTTCTTCGAAATGGAAATGGTAGATGAGAAACTTATCACATTTTTCCAATAAACAATAAGGTTTTTAATGAACAATTTTATTCTTACCTGAGGTAACTAAGAGACAACACTGTACACTATAAAATTTTCTCAACAAAAATATTAGCAATGACAAATAGGGCAATGTTCAACTCTGTTCTATGGTAACGCCTGATTACGTCTCTAGCGCTTTTAACGTCTAGTGGGAACTTAAAAAAATTTAATAAAGATTTCTAACGGCATATGATTCAAAATTGTTACGAGTTTTTCAAGTTAATTTAAATTAAATATTTTATCTAACTTTTTTCCACAAGAAAACTTTTCGTAATCAGTTCTTGAAAATTATCCTTAAATTGCACTTAGATCCAGATCAATCAAGTCCTTGTATTGACCAATCCTGTACATCCTACTCTCTTTCTTGGAAGCAGTCACTGACAATCTTTGAACGCCAAATAAGTAATCGCTTGCCCGCACTCCAACGTTGGACTTTTACAAAATCTTGCTCCATTTCTTCAAAAAAACTCGAAGACGTACACTCTAGTTTTCTCCTAAATTTAACAAGCTTTGCAGTGGCGCGTGGTTTTGAGTTCGGCTGCCTTTGTATTTTTTGCCATTTTTATGTTTTATGTGTAACCATTCTTTCAGTGTAGCGTAGAAAACTAGAATGATACTTGACGAATTCTTGACGCCCTAGCACAATTCAGACTTACTAAGCAACAAATCTTGTTTACAGAATACAAATGATGCTGTACTTAGCATTTTTCGTACCATTGTGTATCAGTTAAAATTCTTGGAGCTATTTTCGACCCAAGTGTGATCAATGAATATGTTATTTTTTATATGATAGTTTATGAACTCTTCTCGAATGTTTTCAGACTTTTCATTGATGGAGATGAATATCTACCAGGGACATCTTTGGCGTTTCCTCTGACTCTAAACAATCTTGTGCCAGGGACCTCTTACAGATTTGATGCCTGGGTCTACAAAAACGATCTTGTTAACATCAGTGAAACACTCGTGTGGTGTACTAGTGAGTGACAAACATTTTTCTGGGAGACTCCAATTGCCGTGTTGGTAGAATACGTCAACCAAGTGAAGCCTTTAGTTGTGATTTTAAGGTTTAAATAGGAAAATTCAATGAAGCAAATTTCTGTTTGGTGCAGTCCTTGTTGATTTAAAATGTTCAGAGACTGAACTGTTAATCCTCAATAAAATGTCGAACTAAACACACAGCGCCTCAATACTTTCTCTTTTTGGTTTTTTATTGCTTTAATAAAATTTGATCAATCCCCTCTCATTCGGTGAGATGAAAATTTGGCAACCTCTACCTGATATATCGTTTTCAGCTTTTAATCGAAAAAGATAATCTGGAAGAAAAGTGTGTATTCTCTTCCTTTTTAACGGGTCTAGGAAATAAACCCTCACAACCACGCCTAGTTTGATTCCAACAGAATATAGACACCTACGGAAAAGAAACCCGCGGAAATAAACCCCCATATTAACGTTGAATTTTGGCCGTGATAGTTTGTTCTGTTGTGATAGTTTCATATCAAGTCCCACTAAGACATGACCATAGCCCGACAGTCTTGGCCAAATGCGCAGCTCTTTAAATTGTCAAGTGAGGGGTTTATTCCGTGGTGGTTTATTACCGGGGGGGGGGGGGGGGGGGTACTTCAGTGGGGTTTTCCCCACCTAAAATTAGGTATTTTTCCGTGTTTTTTTTTCGCAACCGGTTCTAAACATATCTGATGATTGCGTTTGGCAGAGAGAGTGCTTCAATTGTGGGTTAAACAAAAATCGATCTATCTATTTTGACTTCAGAGCTTACGCATGTAAAATATTTCAGATCCGGAGACACCCCTAAATTTGGACTCGGTGACCCGCTTCTTCTACGGGTTCTATGTCACTTTCAATGCACCCTCAACTGGAGCCTTGACTGGGTATGTTCCACTTGCACCATTCCATTTGAAAAGAAGTTAATCACAAATTGTTTAACTGACTCTTTTAATTGTTTCAGATACGAAGTGTGGTCAGACATAGACTCTCAATGGTAAGTTCTTTTATCTGTCGCGAGAAAATAAACTGCTACAAAACTGATCATTAATTACCGATTTTTTTCTCGCTATCTAATGCCATCAGATAGGACTAAAAGAAGAAAATCTTGCAGTTTTCAGATTACAGAGCAAAATTAGATCTTTTATCCAAAACAGCGAATGCTTGAGCTCATCAATTTGTCAATTGTTCCATTTTGGTGCTTCGAGCTCCAAAGGAAGTCATTACAAATAACGTTGGCTGTTTTCCAGCAGTGTAACGGTTTTGCTCAAAACATCAAGGAGGTCATTCGAACCATACAAAAAAATGTATCTAAGCACACTGGTCAAGGATAATACCAGTGTCGTGGAACCACATGTCTTTTTGTAATGCCATATTTTGTAATGAGCAATATTTTGTAATGAGAAAAACATGAGAAAAAAAAGTTTTGCGTGGAACAAAAGCTCAAAAATTGAAACTTCTATCTATTTATTTAGATATAGTTTGCTTTAATTAGAATGATTTAACAGATTTAATGCTCACTCTTATTGTTACTAATCCATATACTTGATTATTGAGAAGCAAGAGTCAGCCTTACTGTTAGGTTTTTTAAGCAGGTGCAACTACTGTGAAAACGGACCAGTACTGGATTCAAACCAGCATCTTTTACCTGCAAGTCTTGTGTTTAAACCATTACACCAACTGGTCTAAGCTCTCGAACTTGGGCACCTATTATAACCCATTATCACGTTCTTTCTTGTTCCTCAAGACTTCTTTTCTCTAGCCCAGTATACATTGAACAAGAAGAACTTGTGGTCAAGCTATGTCAAGCTTAACTAATGCACAATTTACTTTAGGTTGTTCTCTCTCAACCTTCTAACAATAACTACCAAATAACAATTTTTTTAATAGCCACACAGCGATAGCTGGGGCTATTATTGGCCTTCTCTTGGTTTTTTACAATTCAAAGAATTTGAATTGTATTGGGGCGCTGTCTTTTTTTTAAAATCTGTTCACACATTTTCATGATTTTTGAAGACAAATTGGAGTAGTGATTTTGGTCACGCCGAAACCGGAAGTAGAGCGAAAAAGCGAGTGGTTTTGCGGCGTGAAATTTTTTTGCTCTAAATTTAAAGTGGAGTGAGAAAACAGTGTTTGAATAAAAATTCGCTTTCTCGCTAGTGGTTTTTTTGTTCACATGCGGCAATTTCACTTTGATAGTTACTGTTTTTTTTTCAGTTTTTTGGATAAGATTTTTCTTCTAAACGCTTTCCCAATCCATTCATAGTCCGTTCTAGGTCTAGTTTTCTGTTTAGTCAATGAAAATTCTTTGAATTGTACGTCAGGACTTGTCCTGCTATGTTTTTTATTTCGTCGTCATGATTTTTGTTACGACCATATGACGTCACAGCCACTTTTTGTTCATTCGTTCATGCAATTTCAACTGAATTGCATGTGTGACCTCATTTTTTGCATTTAGTGGAGCGAGTTTTTTTGTTAATGCGCGTGATTAAATTTTTGGTCACACTGGACTTACCTCACTCTCAAAAATGACTTCCTCAATTTGAAATCGACTTTTATTTACTTTAATTCAAACAGATAAGGTCAAATGGGTGGGTGTCACGCTGAATGAAAGTCATTTGAGATCAGCTAATAGAGGCAGCAATAACTTATACAGATTTTTAATCAAATTATAACAGATCAGCCTTCAATGAAAAGACGAATTTTTTTGGTCTGTTTTTTTACTGTCTTTTTAGACTGCCGATCTACGAATCTATTGCGGCTATTTTCTGGCAATCTGCCAGCTATGTTTTAATATTTAATGCAAGAAAGCAGTATTTTTCATGTCCTTTACTTTGCTTCAATTCCAATCTGTGACATGTAAATGAACAGCAGTTATTTTTGCCAATTTGGCAGGTAGATTTTAAAATTGTCATATAACATCATTTTGTCAGGTACTTCATTTTTGCTGCTTCTAGTACCAACGGAGATCATAACTGTAGAAATAGAAATTCTATCATAAACTGTCGTAAGAATGTTAAAAAAATTAGCAAAAGTACTAACCTTGTGTTAATTCTCAGATGTTTAAAATTAAATTGGAATGAAACAATAATGGGTAAGTAAGTTAGGACTTTATAAGCGGTTGATTCAAGAGATATTGAACTTGATAAGTAATATCAGTTCTGATTTTCGCTCAACTGAACCTTTAATGAGATTTCTCAGCTCAAGTTTGAGGTTGCTTACTAAAGTGGGGATGAACGTCTTTTAATCATGTAATTTTAAGCAAGTGTTTTAACCACGTGTTTTAACCATGTGCAGAGTAAAAACATCGCTTGATGTTTTTAACTTTATTAGAGCTTCTTTTTAAAATTAACTTCGTAGGTGAAGTCTCTCTTTTCTGTTGTTAAGACATAGAGAACATACCTAGATTTTGGCGTGTTTTGATGTAATTTTTTTAATAGACATAAATATTAGAAGCTAACCAGTGTAAGTTAACTTTTGCTAAAGATGAAAAAAATTACGTAGAAATTTTGTTTTGAAACTTTTTGGAAATTAGAGGCTAAGGTCCCAAACCACCTTCCCTAAAATCTAAAATTTTACAATTACAATCATCGGTTGCTATTTTCCAGAAAATTAAGTGTTTTGCTTAAAAAAAGTCATACAAATGATTTATTTACCCGAAGTATTAGCCCGAAGTATTATGAAGTATTAGCCAGAAGCAAACTCGTAACTGAAGCAACAAGCCTTTCAAACTACATTTTTCAATGAGAAAAACGTTGATAATTGTTTTTAGTGGTACAAAAAGCCAAAAATTAAAATCATTTTGTCAGATATAGTTTCCTTTTATTAGTTTAGTTTACCATGTCTTTAGGTTAATGACATTGATATTAATCCATGTACTTGCTCGTTAGGACGCAAGTGTGAGCCTAATTACCAAATTAGCAAAACTTTTGATGAATCTCATCCGATATTTTATTGAAATAACATTAAGCAAAAACACTGAGCGCTCACAATTTCGGCACCAGTTAGTCATTGTTTTTCGGGACCATATAAAGTGTCAAAATGTCGAGGGAAAACTAGGATAATTAACAATTGTTTTTTCTTTAGGCACGGTACCAACTTGAGCAACGGAACATACGCAAAACAATACTACTTCTACAACTTCAACGTGACTACGGACTTTGCAAGAACCGTAAGTGTTTAGAAATATCGTTGCAACTCAAAATGTACTAATTGTTTCTTGCGCAAGTAAAGCTACTCAAATTTGACGCCGGTTTTCACAACAAAAATGAAAAAGATTATTAAATAACGCTTAAAAATCCCTTGCACAACTAATCGGGATAAATAGGAAAATAAATTGTAGATTGCCACTCACTCATATGACTGCCCCTTAAGAAACTTTGACTTCCGAATCAGATTTTAGGAATTTGAAAAAATTGAAAAACTAATTGTAATTGAAGTTGAAGCCTAATTGTGGGAAAAGATTGATTCTGCAATTTATCTGTATTTGTTTTCTGATTGGTTTAATTATTCATATAAAAGGATACATCTGACAGGATGTATACTTCTTTAAGAAGTCTATAAGTTGGCAAATTTTTGGTTACTTCATGTAATTATTTAGTAAGTAGATTAAGTTGAAATATGACGAAAGAATTTCACATTTCGTAACATCAAGGTTTATTAAATATTTTGAAAAGCTAAGATGCACTTCCGTAGTTTTTGTTCAGTCACGTAATTTGTCTGTGGTCGCGACAGCGTATAATTAATCAGAGTGACTCCTTCGTTTCAGCTCAACTTGAATGACAGAAATACACTTGCAGCTTACGGATTTGATCTGGCCTATGGACTTCCCTCGGACCAATTTGACAATTTGGACTCTGGTAGCTCTTACACAATAAAAGCCAGGGCCTTCAAAGAGTGCCTGGTGGACGAACACGGGTCAGGTGAAGTGCGAACAATCTTCTACAGTGAACCAATCACATCAACTGCTGTCACAGGTATTTTAGAAGCATAACAAAATTTGTATCATCTAATTAGCTATAAGTGGCCAGTGTTCGTCAGCATGTTTTTTGCCAGTGTTTGGAATTAACCGGTCATTTTATAACAATTCTAGTCAAAAAGGCTCATTTTTCTGTAAAATACCGTTCAGAAACTGTCATTCTCTTAAGTTGGAAAACGTTCAAAAACGCTGTTTTTTTTCCTCAAAAAATACGCTGCAAAACGCTTAATTCTTACGTTAGAAAAGCTGCCAAAAGCAATTATAACTTTCTAAGTAGGGCTTCGACAGTTTACACTTTAAAATATCGCCCGAAACGGTCAATTATTATTATTTTTCGGGCCAAAATTCCATCCAGTGTGGAACTTGATCTGTTTATTTTTGGTAGTTTAGCGGCTTATTAGAAACTCTACAATTTGAACTACGGTATTTTATTTGATTTTCGAAATTAGTGTTACAAAAATAAAACGCTGATGATGTCCCAAATCTTATCAAGAGTGTCAATGTCATGCCTGTCCTATGAAGCTTTGTCAAATTAGGATGCATTCAAGGCAGACACTAGTTGGGCTCGTTTTACAGCCTTAAGGTGTATAGAGTTCGGGCTTATTATTTCTGCGCGCGAAGTATACTTACCTAGTTCTCCCAGACTAACCGACTCTGTAAAACACTGACGATAAACTTCAATTATAACGGTGGTAATGGTATACAGATAGTGCAACTATCTATTAGACTGAATAGTTAGGTGTGCAGGCGATAATAGAGTCTTGTCAGTCTCTGATTGGCGGCGAATATTGGAGAATACACATAGTGTGTTTTCGTCTGCAGAGGAGGGTAATTGTTCCAGGTGCTCATCCGGTGGTGAGGATTGCGACAACCCCAGTGTCCCAGAGTGAAATTGAGATCAACTTCCAAACATTTGGACAGCACAGTAATGACATCAAGTTCAATATCTACAGATACGTGAATGGTGCCACAACACATGACGGGAACCCGATTGAGAATGTCACTTTGAGCGATCTGCCCAAGAAAGATACAAGTACGTGTCTTTAACACAGCTTAGAATCTAAACAGTTTCCTTTCCCTGGTTGACAAAAGTTTAATCTTAAAACTTTCTTATTATGAAAAACTGATTTCCGAAATAGCTAATAGATGAGGTTTTTGTAAGGTGACTTTTCTCCGGTTTTGAGCTTGAGATAAATCTTAAGAGCAAAAACAAAAGAAATGCTACGAAGATTTGACAAGATATTTGCAATTGATGTCGGGGGGTTAAAATAGTTGTAAGCTGAGCGTAGCTATATTGCGGTGCTCTTGGTTTTTTACAATTCAAAGAATTTGAATTGTATTGGGGCGCTGTCTTTTTTTTACGACTCGAAGAGGAGTATTGGAGAAGTCCTTTTTTTTTAATCAATTTTATTGGAGTGAATTTTTAAGCGGGAAATGAAACGCGTGAAAAAATTTGGAGTGATTTGGTTGCTGAACAAAAGTGAAGAGCGGAGAGAAAAGAGAGTGGTTTTTTGTTCATACCGCTGTTTTTGAGAGAGCGAGAAATTGATGTGTGAAAAAATTTTCTCTGAGCGAGCGAAATTTTTTTGTTCACGTGCGGCTTTTAAAAGCAGTTTTTTTTGCAATTTTTCTTGTTTATGAGGTCTGATTATGATATTGTATTAGATTTGAGCTTGTTCTGATAGGAATTGAAGGTTTCAAGTAGTCAATTTGAGTTTTATGCAAATTTGGAGGGTTTTGATCAGTTTTGCTGATTTTTCGACGAAATTTAATGTTTTTTGGCCTTTTGTTTTGTTTTACTGCTTTAAGTGCAATTTGCATAGAAGCTCGTATCTCAAAGAATATCAGAGATATAAATTGATTACAATTTTGTCGGTAGAAAACATTTTTTTCTGAAGAAAAATGACAGAATAATAGAGAATTTTTTAACCACTTTTTTAATTTTTTGTTTTTTTTTCGTTTTTTTTTTCCCAATCGTAGACAATTTTTTTAAGCTTGTTATGACTTGCCCATTATTTCGCGATCATTTCATTGCTGTATTTGCTCAAAGTAACTTTATTTGGTTTTATTTTTTCATGTAAAATTTAAAAAACACCTTACGTTTTCTCGTTTTTTTTTGTTCAATTTGGTTTTAAATGTCGTTTCTATTCTTCCTCGACCTTTGATAGCATTTGGGTAGTTTTCTAGTGGAATTCAGTTGTTGTAGCTCTTTTGGATGTCTCTCATTTCGATTGATATTAGTTTTGAGCTGTTTTTGTTAAAGAAAATCGAGTAAATCAGAGCAAATTTTGGCCACTTTTTGTCTTTTTTCTAAGTTTTTTGCCTATTTCTTCCAATTTAATGTTTTCTGTTGGTAAGTTTTTCTCAATAAGGAGCATTTTTGTAGGTGTTGATTCTATGAATTTGCACTTGAAGGCTTAGCAGGGCAGTTTTCATTTAAACAAATTATACAAAACTCTAATTCGTTAAAGAGTTTTTCTTAGTCTTTTTTTAGTTTGTTGTTTAACGTTTCTCTGCAAGTACTAGGCGGGCGATTGATCTAGCCAAATATATAACTAATTGATTTCTATGAGTTATGGATGGGAAGCTGCATGTTATCTCTTTGTAGAGAATTTTGTTTGGATTTTTAGAGAATATTATTTTTTGCTTTTGTTCTTTGTCAAGTTTCCACTTCTCCAGTCTTTTCTTTGTGAATTGGTTACAATGTCTGTCGATTGGTAATATGCCGGTGATGCATCTGATTAGTGAGAATAGTCAGATTTCTACTTCGAGTCGTTTCCGGAATTCTTCCGGCTATATTTTTTTTTAAGATCTGTTCTTACATTTTTATGATATTTGAAGTCAAATTGGAGTAGTGATTTTGGTCACGTCGAAACAGGAAGTGGAGCGAAAAAGCGAGTGGTTTTGCGGCCTGAAATTTTTTCGCTTTAAATTTCAAGTAGAGTGAGAAAACAAAATTTCGCTTTCTCGCTATTGGTTTTTTGTTCACATGCGGCATTTTCACTTTGATTTTTACAGTTTTTTCGATTTTTTGGATCGGATTTTTTTCTAAATGGTTTTCCAAAAACATTCATATTCCGTTCTTGGGCTGGTTTTCTGTTTAGTCAATGAAAATTTTTTGAATTGTACGTCAGGACTTGTCCTGCTATGTTTTTTGTTTCATCGTCTGACGCTCTTTTTTCGTTTTACATTTGTTCACACAGCAAAGCTGAAAAAGTCAAATTTTCTGAATGACTTCTTCTTCTCACTAACGGCATTTGCGCGCGTGACGTCATTTCTCACTCGCTTTAGCGAAAGTTTTTAGGTCATTTGCGTGATTAGATTTTGATCATACGTGACTTACCTCACTTAATAAAATGACTTTTGCACTTTAAAATTTAAGTTTAATTTGAATTTGTTTGAGGTCAAAGGAATTCATATGTGCAGTAAAGGTCCCTAATGAGAGGCTTCTGTGGAATGAATTTTAACAAGCCTTTATTAATTTATCGCTGAATTTTTTGTAGCCTAGTTTTTTGAGCGGCGTCGAATTTTTTTTTACAATTCAAAAAATTTGAATTGTATTGGGGCGCTGTCTTTTTTTTAAGATCTGTTCACACATTTTCATGATTTTTGAAGTCATATTGGAGTAGTGATTTTGGTCACGCCGAAACAGGAAATGGAGCGAAAAAGCGAGTGGTTTTGCGGCGTGAAATTTTTTCGCTCTAAATTTAAAGTAGAGTGAGAAAACGGTGTTTGAACAAAAATTCGCTTTCTCGCTAGTGGTTTTTTGTTCACATGCGGCAATTTCACTTTGATTTTTACTCTTTTTTCGATTTTTTGGATCGGTTTTTTTCTAAATGGTTTTTCCAGTCCATTCATAGTCCGTTTTAGGTCTAGTTTTTTTAGTCAATGAAAATTCTTTGAATTGTACGTCAGGATATACCCTTTTCATATAGCATTGGTAAGATAAATCTGCGTTACCCCAGGCAGCCTTTGAAAGCCATATAGTTTCTAAGGGTAGACAGATTTTTAAAAAGGCATTTGGATATGACGTCAACAATTGATAAAAGTTCACTCTTAAGAATTGCTATTGAACGTGTCCATTTCTGTGTTTAATTACCATCGTCGTGAGTGGCTTTATCGGGGGAACAATTTCTTAAAAATTACGACTACTTAGGGCAATTTAACCAAGTTCATTACAGTTCTCTTTAACATTTTAAAATCTTTTTCATTATTATAAGACTGGCGTTGTAATGAATATGACGGCACGGTTGTTATCGTCATCGAGAAGTTATCAAACTTCGAGACGAAGCCGAGTTGTTGAATAACTTGGATGGGGTGATAAAAAGATTTAGTAGTGGTTTTAGTCAACTCTCGTTGTGATTACAACATTTGCATAACTTCCGCCACAATGCAATTAACAGATAAGTCAACGTTCTTCCTCCACTCCGTTCTCACCACTGATAGAAAAGAGAGGCGGAAGAAAGCATTCTAGTCCCAAAGCAGACCCAGTCTGAGGTCCTCGTTCAAAAATCCTTATGAAAATACCCATGCAGACCATTTTTGCCTATGAAAACACCTATGCAGACCAAAAATATGTTCGGTGCAGTGCGTTCATGTGCTCGTTCAAAAACGCTTATAAAAAGACCCGTCCAGACCAAAACGCAATATGATACAGACGTTGGCTCGCTCAATTTATGAAAAGACTCGGGAAGACCAAAAAGTTCATGATCCAGACTTTGGCTCGTTCAAGTAACAAAAAACAATTGTTTTACAGTTTCACAATTGTTTCAGTATTCATCGCGCTTTGACAAGTTATTTGATCGATAAGTTGTGTAACAACTGATGGTGGTAGCATCAAGAGTTGATGAAAAACTGCATCAGTTAGAAGTTCTGAGATTGCAAGGTTCTATTTCACAGATCTGCAGCCAGCCAGTCTGTACACATACGAAGTGTCAGTAGTCCATTTGGGAGTGGAGATCTACGATTCAGACAGACTAGCCCTGGAATCAGAAGTGTTCTATGGAGAGAGGAACGACACCGCCTACTTCCCACTGTACAATACGAGTAACAGGGAAGATGCCTGGAGAGGAAGGTCATTCAATGGATACGATGCCACTCATATCAATATATACAGCACGATTTCAGGACGTCATAGTATATACAACTTCTACTTCAGGGAAAGAACCGCTTGCACGTGTTAGTTTACATAATCTTGTCGCCGGTTTTCACACATTTCTTCAGTACAACATTTCTTCCTCAGGCCGAGGAGGTCCTC
This sequence comes from Convolutriloba macropyga, assembly GCF_964194025.1. Classification (NCBI taxonomy): domain Eukaryota; kingdom Metazoa; phylum Xenacoelomorpha; order Acoela; family Convolutidae; genus Convolutriloba; species Convolutriloba macropyga. The sequence continues at coordinate 7,696 of NW_027451279.1, read as the reverse complement.
ACCCATGACCAAATAATTATCAACCTACTGGGTTGCGCTCTTTTATACTGTCGAAGACCGTAGTCAAAGTCTGCCTATCGACTGGTCATGCTCGACCTTAAATAGGAACCTCGACCGTGTAAATTTAGTCAATATCGCCCCCCCCCCGCACTAGACTTTTACAGTCTTTTCATAAGTCAAGCTCTAGAAATGGGAAGAGAAGATCATAGCTCTGATATCGTTTGAGAGCGTCTGCTCATTCTTGATTTTGAACGATGTTCTAATCCTGATTAATCTTAGCTCTCGGTACCTACATTCAGATAATAGGAATTATAGTACCGCCTAATTGTTTTCACCCTCTGCGGCTGCATGCGAGGCTGGTTTTACTTTGAACCAGTCAGTTTAAAGATAAATCAACCCATAAAAAATCATGAAGATGGACTAATCTCCGATAAAACTTTATCATTTTTTGAGAAAAATCATTTCCTGAGAAAAAAATCACGCAGAAAACTATATTTTTTCTGTTTCTCAGGTTTTATGTATGTCACTATCCAGATAGTTGCAATATAAAAAAGATCAACTCTAAAACTTTGAGCTATAAATATTTCTTTTCATTTTGTTCCAGCATCTTTGTTTTTTTTTAGCGAAGGTGCTTATTTCAGCCAAAGGGCAAACTTCAACAAAAATGTTCAGAATTTTTTTCGAAATTAAACGTGACTGTTTATTCAATTCATTTCCGTTGAGTGAAAAAAGGTTTAAATGACTATAAGTATCAATTTCAAATTGTGAAAAATTTACAGAACTTTGGGTTTATCTTTATCTATGTGCGATTTTTTAAAGCCATTTCATTGTATTGTCTATTATATACATTGGTGCCGAGAAACTCGAATAACTATCAAATCACGTATCGCATTTCTTAAAAAAATCCTGTTGGCAGTGTTAGTAGTCAAGTTTAAGCAATGATTGTATTAGAACAGTTCAAATCCTCAGTTTCAAATCACTGCCTACTGCTGACCATTAGACAGTTAATCTAATGAATACCTGTAAAAAAGAGCGATAAATTTTCGATCTAGTTAAAATATTTCAACATAGCTGGCAGATTGCCAGAAAATAGCCGCAATAGATTCGTAGACCGGCACTCTAAAAAAACAGTAAAAAAGACAGACCAAAAAAATTCGTCTTTTCATTGAAGGCTGATATGTTATATTTTGATTTAAAATCTGTATAAGTTATGACTGCCTCTATTAGCTGATCTCAAATAACCTTCATTTAGAGTGATACACACCCATTTGACCTTATCTCTTTGAATTAAAGTAAATAAAAGTCAATTTCAAAGTGAGGAAGTCATTTTTGAGAGTGAGGTAAGTCAAGTGTGACCAAAAATTTAGTCACGCGCATGAACAAAAAAACTCGCTCCACTAAGAGCGAAAAATGACGTCACACATGCAATTCAGTTGAAATTGCATGAACGAATGAACAAAAAATGGCTGTGACGTCATATGGTCGTAACAAAAATCATGACGACGAAATAAAAAAACATAGCAGGACAAGTCCTGACGTACAATTCAAAGAATTTTCATTGACTAAACAGAACAACTAGACCTAGAGTGGACCATGAGTGAATTGAGAAAACCATTTTTAAAAAAATCAGATCAAAAATAAGAAAAAAGAAACAAAAAATCAATGTCAAAATGCCGCATGTGAACAAAAAAACCATTAGCGAGAAATGAAAATTTAATTCAAACAAAAAACTAGGCCTAGAATGAGCTGTGAATGGATTGGGAAAACCATTTAGAAAAAAATTCGATCCAAAAAATCGAAAAAACAGTAAAAATCAGAGTGAAATTGCCGCATGTGAACAAAAAACCACTACCGAGAAACCGAATTTTTGTTCAAACACCATTTTTGCACTCTACTTTAAAATTGGAGCGAAAAAAATTCACGCCGCAAAACCACTCGCTTTTTCGCTCCATTTCCTGTTTCGGCGTGAACAAAATAACTACTCCAATTTGACTTCAAAAATCATGAAAATGTCTGAACAGATCTTAAAAAAAAACATAGCCGGAAGAATTCCGGAAGCGACTCGAAGCTTAAAAACTTGACAAAAACCCTAATTGCAGCTGAGACCATTACCTTTTTCAATAAACCATAAACTCATTACCCCCCCCCCCCCCCCCTCCCGGTCTGATCTAAAAATTGGTGAAATTTAAACCACTGTCACCAAGAGAAACAAAATGCCGCAAAAATATTTATTATTGTAAACGTTTGGTAAGGATAAGTGCAAAATAATTAGGATAGTCAAAACACTGATAGTCTCTAAAAGCTAACAGGGCTAAACAATGCCCTCAAATAATTCATGATTCTAATCTCAAAAAGATCGCTAAAGCAAACGGCAGATAATAATAGTTTAGAAACTAAATTAAATTTTTCAAAAAATAATGCTCAAAGTTAAGAATCAGAAAACTACTACAGTTAGATTTTTCATCACTGCAATTCAGACAAAAACAACATATACTTTTTTCTTCTTGTATATATGTTACACAGCATGATTTCAAACTAATTCAAAAATAAAAATAATCATAGAAAAGCAACCGAGTAATATTTAAAGGCAAAAAAATGTTTAAGAACAATACCAAGGTCGGAAAGAAATACAATAAAAAAATAAGTACCAATTCTGAAAAAGGCTTTCTAGTAAACTCTTAGTACTGCCTTACTTTGAATGAAATCAATTGCAACCCAAAGAAATGACGAAAATCTAAGAAAAAGCCTAAATCATTCAATTTGTTAAAAACTGAAAAAATCAATAAAACCAGTATAAATGTAGGTACCAGGACAGAACTAGAATGATACAAGCTAGAATGTGAACAATATGGACACAATGTAAGGAACACCTTAACAAAGACTAATTCTTGATTTTTGAAAGTTCAAATCAAAGTTTAAATGTTTTGAAAGTTTAAAAATCAAATTTGAAAAAAAAAACAAGAAAAACTAACACCATTTCATTTTTCAGCATTCGAGACATAGAAAATACAACGATACATCCGAGACAAAAATCTATCCTCCTGAACAGATAAAAAAAAAGAAAAAGCAGAAATCAAACATACGAAACATTGAAACATTTTGCAAAAACAGGTCAAAAAATTTTTAGGACTGCATTTATAAAAAAAATTTAACTGTTTTTCAAAAATTTAACGCTAAAAAAATGTTGTCGTTTTTATTGAAACGAAATTAAAGCCCCTCATGTTGCACAAAAAGAATATTTTTAGTAATTAAAATTAAAATACAGACAAAAAACTGAGAAAAATAGGAAAAAAACTGCAAAAATCGGATTAGCATATGTACAATTTTATAAAACAAAATTACATCGAGGTAAAAAGAGGCATCGAGTATATAAATTGTCAACGGGAAGTTGCCATATTGACTGATTTTTAACAAAAAGACGGCTAAAAGATCCAAAAATGAAGAAAATAATAGGAAAAAAGCCAAAAATTAATTAAAAAATCAAGAAATTTATGCCAATTTTGAACGTGAAACGGTTTTCAGGCTCTGCAAAACAGTGCTATCAATTTCCAAGGTTTACATTTCAATATAGCATCGAATAAAAATCATTTCTGCAAAAAACCAAACTACAAGCAAAAAATGGGCCACTTAGACGAAAAAACGGCTAAAAACGGTTATCTATATATGCCATTCAGTCAAAAACTACTTTTCAAAGTCAAAAATTCATTCACTAAACGCAGCGCATGATCAAAAAACTTCTCTCGTTCAGGAAAAATTAGGTCACACGGCAATTTTTCTCACTTTCGCTTTTAGGTCAAAACAGCGTCTGAACGAATAGTACTTCCGGTAAAAAAAAAACATAGCCGGAAGAATTCCGGAAACGACTCGAAGCGTAAAAACTTGACAAAAACCCTAATTGCAGCTGAAACCATTACCTTTTTTAATGGTTTCAGCCCCCCCCCCCCCCCGCGCGGTCTGATCTAAAAATTGGTGAAATTTAAACCACTGTCACCAAGAGAAACAAAATGCCGCAAAAAAAATTTATTATTGAAAACGTTTGGGAAGGATAAGTGCAAAATAACTAGGATAGTCAAAACACTGATAGTCTCAAAAAGCTGAAAGGGCCATCAACTTACCTCAAAAAATTCATGATTCTAATCTCAAAAAGATCGCTACTGCAAACGGCAGATAATAATAACTTAGAAACTAAATTAAATTTTTCAAAAAATAATGCTCAAAGTTAAGAACCAGAAAAACTACTACAGTTAGATTTCTCATCTTTGCAATTTAGACAAAAACAGCATATACTTTTTTCATCTTGTATATATGCTAGACAACATGATTTCAAACTAATTCAAAAATTAAAATAATCATAGAAAAGCAACAGAGTAAAATTTAAAGGCAAAAAAATGTTTAAGAACAATACCAAGGTCGGAAAAAAATACAATAAAAAGAAATAAGTGGAAATTCTGGAAAAGGTTTTCTAGTTAACTCTTAGTACTGCCTTATGTTGAATGAAATCAATTGCAACCCAAAGGAATTACGAAAATCTAAGAAAAAGCCGAAATCATTCAATTTGTCAATAACTGAAAAAATCAATATAACCAGTATAAATGTAGGTGCCAGGACAGAGCTAGAATGATACAACCTAGAATGTGAAAAATATGGACACAATGTAAGGAACACCGTAACAAAGACTAATTCTTGATTTTTGAAAGTTCAAATCAAAGTTTAAAAGTTTTGAAAGTTTAAAAATCAAATTTAAAACAACAAGAAAAACTAACACCATTTCATTTTTCAGCATTCGAGACATAGAAAAGACAACGATTCATCCGAGACAAAAATCTATCCTCCTGAACAGATCAAAAAAAGAAAAAGCAGAAATTAAACATACGAAACATTGAAACATTTTGCAAAAAAAAATGTAAAAAAAATTTCAGGACTGCATTTATAAAAAAAATTAACTGTTTTTCAAATATTTAATGCTAAAAAATTATTGACGTTTATATTGAAACGAAATTAAAGCCCCTCAAGTTGCACAAATAGAACATTTCTAGTAATTAAAACCAAAATACAGACAAAAAACTGAGAAAAATAGGAAAAAAAACTACCAAAATCGGATTAGCATATGTACAATTTTATAAAACAAAAAATTACATCGAGGTAAAAAGAGGCATTGAGTATATGAATTTTCAACGAGAAGTTGACATATTGACTGATTCTTGACAAAAAGACGGCCAAAAGATCCACAAATTAAGATAATAGGAAAAAAAAAGCCAAAAATTAATTATAAAATCAAGAAATTTATGCCAATTTTGAACTTGAAACGCGTTTTCAGGCTCTGCAAAACACTGTGCTAATAATTTCCAAGGTTTAGCTTTCAATATAGCATCGAATAAAAATCATTTCTACAAAAAAACCAAATTACAAGCAAAAAATGGGCCACTTAGACGAAAAAACGGCTAAAAACGGTTATCTATATGTGCCATTCAGTCAAAAACTACTTTTCAAAGTCAAAAAGTCATTCACTAAACGCAGCGCATGATCAAAAAACTTCTCTCGCTCAGAAAAAAATAGTTCACACGGCAATTTTTCTCGCTTTCGCTTTTAGGTCAAAAAAGCGTCTGAACGAATAGTACTTCCGGTAAAAAAAAAACATAGCCGGAAGAATTCCGGAAGCGACTCGAAGCACCAAAACTTCACAAAAAGCTGAAGCCATTACCTTTTGTATTAAACCATTAACTCATTACCTCCGCGGGTCTGATCTAAAAATCGGTGAAATTTAAACCACTGTCACCAAGAGAAAGAAAATGCAGCAAAATTTTATTATTGAAAACGTTTGGTAACGTTAAAAAAGTCTGAAATATTTAGGATGGTCAAAAAACTGAAAGCCTGACAAAGCTGACAGGGCCATCAATTGCCCTCAGATAATTAATGATTCTAATCTCAAAAAGATCGCGAAAGCAAACGGCAGATAGAAACTTTTCAAAAAAGACAGGAAAGTCAAAATTATTCAAAAAAGAGTGCTCAAACTTAAGAATCAGAGAGCCACTACAATTAGATTTCTAATCACGGCAATTAAGACAAAAATAATACATGATTCTTCCGTGTTGTATGTATGTTAGACAACATGATTTCATACTAATTCAAAAATTAAATTAATCATAGAAAAACAAAAGCAACAGAATAATATTCAAAGGCAAACAATCGTCTAAAAACAATACCAAGCCCGGAATAAAATTTCAATGAATAGTAATAAGTGGAAATGTTGGAAAAGACTTTCTAGCAAGCTCCCAGTACTGCCTTATTTTGAATTAAATCAATTGCAAACCGAAGAAACCAAGATCTAAGAAAAAGCTGAATTCATTCAATTTTTTAACAACTGAAAAAATCAATATAACGAAAAGAAAAGTAGGTGCCAGGACCAAACTAGAATGATACAAACGAGAATGTGAAAAACATGGACACAATGTTAGGAACACCGTAACAAAAAGACCAATTCTTGATTTTTGAAAGTTAAAAATCAAATTTAAAAAATCAAGAAAAACAAGTACATTTCATTGATCAGCATTCGAGACATAGAAAAGACAACGAGTCATTCGAGACAAAAGTCCAGCTTGCTGAACAGAATAAAACAAGAAAAAGCAGAATTCAGACATACGAAACAATGAAACATTTTGCAAAAAAGTGGTCAAAAAATATTTAAGACTGCATTTATGAAAAAAATTTATCTGTTTTTTCAAAAACTTAAAACCAAAAAATGATTGAATTTTTATTGAAACGAAATTAAAGTCTCTCATGTTCCCCAAAATACTATTTCTAGTAATTAAAAGCAAAATACAAACAAAAAACTAAAAAAAAATTGCAAAAAAACTACGAAAATCGGATTAGCAATTGTACAATTTTATGAAACAAAATTACATCGAGGTAGAAAGAGGCATTGAGTATATGAATTATCAAAGGGAAGTTGCCATATTAACTGATTTTTGACAAAAAACAGCTAAAAGATCCAAAAATGAAGAAATTAATAGAAAAAAAAAGCCAAAAATTAACTAAAAAATCAAGAAATATGTGCCAATTTCGCATTTGAAACGCAATTTCAGGCTATGCAAAATACTGTGCTAACAATTTCCGGGGTTTACATTTCAACATAGCATCGATTAAAAATTATTTCTACAAAAAACCAAATTACAAGCAAAAAAACTAGGCCACTTAGACGAAAAAACGGCTAAAAACGGTTATCTATATGTGCCATTCAGTCAAAAACTACTTTTCAATGTCAAAAAGTCATTCAGTAAACGCAGCGCATGATCAAAAAACTTCTCTCGCTCAGAAAAAATTAGTTCACACTGCAATTTTACTCGCTTTCGCTTTTAGGTCAAAACATCGTCTGAACGAATAGTACTTCCGGTAAAAAAAAAAAAAAACCTTAAGAAAACCAATACTCCTCTTCGAGTCGTAAAAACCTTAAGAAAACCAATACTCCTCTTCGAGTCGTAAAAAACCTTAAGAAAACCAATACTCCTCTTCGAGTCGTAAAAAGACAGCACCCCAATACAATTCAAATTCTTTGAATTTTAAAAAACCAAGAGAAGGCCAATAATAGCCCCAGCTATCGCTGTGCGGCTATTAATCAAAAATTGTCCAGAATATTATAATTTTCGAAGGGATTATTCTGCGATGGAGATCAAACTTGCGATATATTGTGAAACCCACA